>NC_056732.1:616287734-616492734 GCF_019279795.1 Protopterus annectens | reverse complement strand
TGGTTTAGCTGAAGTGGTTCTTTTTGTTGGTGTGATTTAGTTTTGTTACAAATTGAACAAGCTAGAGTTTTCTTCTCTATATCTTTTGACATAGAAGGCCAAAATACTATGCCTCTTGCCCTTCTTTTGGTGGAATCAGTACCTGGGTGACCACAGTGCAAAATCTTGATATATTCTTGTTGTAATGCTGATGGAATTATCACTTTAGGACCTTTCATGATGATTCAATCTTGCATCAGAAGCTCTTAGATGTAAGGAAAATACATCTATATGTCAAGTGGTAAACTGGTTTGTCATGCTGGCCATCTTTGACTGATAACATGTTTCAGCTTCTGGAGAATTGGGTCTGTAGCTGTATGATTTCTGAGTTCATCAAGACGTGATGAGGGAAAATGTTTGATTTCCATGACTCCCATGGCTCCTATGACTTCCATGACTTCAAAGTCTGCTTTCTCATTATCATGCTGTTCTGTTGTTTGTCTGGGTGCTCTTGATAAAACATCAGCAAGGTATAGAAATTTGTCTTTTGTATAGACAATATCGAAATTGTACTTTTGCAATTTTAACATCACATGTTGCAAGCATGCTGGAGCTTTTTTCAGTATTGTCACTAGGGTTGGTGATCAGTCTCTATTTGAACAGGTTTGCCATAAATATAATCATTGAACTTTGATCATGTGAATTCTACTGCAAAAAGCTCTTTTTCTATTTGTGCATACTGCATTTCAGTTTGGGTTAAAGTTCTGGATGCATAGGCTACTGGTATGCCTTTTTGAAGACATGCTGCACCAAGACCATACTTTGAAGCATCACATGAAAGAGTTACAGGTTTGTGAACATCATAATTTCTCAATGTGGGTGGACTGGCAATTTTCTGTTTCAGATTGTCAAATGCTTTTTGGTGTTGTTCCAACTAGGACCAGTTTACATTTTTGCGTGTCAACTCATGTAATGTTGCTGAAAGCTTACACAGGTCTGGGATGAAAACTTTATAAAGATGTGACATTTTCTGGAACTGGCATCTCACAAATTGCTTCTTGCTTAGATGAATCTGGTTGTAAGCCAGAACTGGTAAATAAATTTCCCACATAAATAACTTCTTTCAGTTTGAATTTACATTTCTGAGGATTCAGTTTAAGATTTATTTCACGTGCACGGTCTAGAACTTTCTTGAGGTTTTTATCATGTTCATCTTCACCATTATCCCTACAGTAATGTTGTCTACTATAATAGCACATAGATAACCAGAAATAATTTGCTCCATTGCACGTTAAAATACTTACTGGCAGAATTTATCCCAAATGGCCTTCTCAAGAATCTGTATCTACTAAATGGTGTACTGAAAGTGGTTAACAATGAAGATTTGTGATCCAGCGAAATTTGCCAAAAGGAACGTTTTGCACCAAAGCTTGAAATAACAGTGGCATTTGGCATGAGAGCAGCTACTTCTTCTACTGTGTGCATCAGATGATGAGGATGTTTAAGCACTTTAAGTCTTTCGAATCAATACATATCCGAATATCATCTGAGCTTTACTTATGAGCTATGACCATGGAGGATACCCATTCAGTCGGTTCTTTTGCTGGAGTAAGGACACCCAAATTCACCATTTTGTCAAGTTCTGCTTTTATTTTGCTCTGCATTGCTACTGGAACTTTCCTTGCTGGTCTGACAACTGGGCTTACTTCATGGTTTAACTTCATGGAATATGTGACTGGAAGTTTGCCAAGCTTGTCTTTGAAAATACCAGCATATTCACTAAAAATATTCTGTGCAAAATTATCATGGTTGTTGTTTAAACTTAGTGGTGGACCTCTTCATTAAATGAAATCAGTCCTATTTTCAAACTGTCTTTGAGTCCTAACAGTGACCACACATGTCTTTTGACTATGTAAAACTGCAAGTCATAGCTGTTCCTGGCAGAATGGCATGTGAGAACTACTGTGCCATTAGTCTTAATCTCTTCAGCACCATAAGCAACTAGTTTTGCACACTTTGCTGAATCAAGTTTCTCACCAACTTTTACTTTAGCAAACATTTGTACTAATATAACATTGTACGTGGAACCAGTGTCTGCTTTAAGTTCTACAGGTTTCCCATTAATTTGTACAGAACAAAATATTTTGCTTTTTGCTGCCAACTGATAACCTACTGTGTTAACTGTTTCATCGATCACAGAGACACCATCAACACAGAAAGTTTGCTCACAGCTCTCTATCTGATCTACTTGCTTCTTCGGATGTTCTCTTTTAATAAAAGTATGTGCCACTTTAGATTTGCAAAACCTTTTGAAATGATTCCATTTTTTACATTTGTGACACTGCTGACCAAAAGCTAAGCACTTCTTCCGTTTAGGTTCATGACTGCCTCCACAATTACGGCAGTTAACAATAAAATTTTTTGCTGCGGCCCCGTTCGGTTTATAGTTAACAATGAAGTTGGGTGTGGCACTGCGTCTCAATTTAGATTTTTGTTTCATCTTAGCTTTATGTTGTACACTATTAACATTCACACTGGTAGATACTGCATGCATGCTTTTCCCATTCGTAAGCATATTCGTATGTATTTCTATAAGCTCATGTATTTGACAAATCTCAATGGCTTTGCTCAACATTAAATCAGTATCTCAAAGCAAAATCTTTCTTGCAGCATCATTATTAACACCACACACAACACTGTGTTTTATTAACTCATCTCTCTCAGATCACCAAATCTGCAAGTTTTTGTTTTATTTCTTAAGTCAGTAATATATGCCATATAGTTTCACCAGGCTTTTGATCGCTTGATTAAAACATGTGCCTTCCCATTATAATATTAATTTGAGGGTTACACATTTCTCTAAATGTACATTTTAAGCACTCAGGGTCTTCCTGTGTTTCAGCCTGTATCACAATATGGCGGTTCTCCCCCTCCCCTGCATACACGGCAGGTGCATACACAAATGAATGTTTCTTCTCAGTGACTTCTGAGCCAGCTAACTAAAGTACGAATGCCTCTGTATGTGCATATTTATCTGAAAATGCAGCCTGTAAGAAAATATCATAGTCTTGCTCAAACACTCGCCAATTCTCAGCAGCATTATCATCAAACACCAGCAGTCCAGGTCTGGAAAATCCCTCTGCCATAACAATAAAATTCATTTAAATATAAGCATAGACCAGGTACTTGTAATTATGCCCAACTGCACAACAATCTTTCTGAAAAGGCTTTATTTCAACACTGCAAACACTGCGAACATTCCAGAAACTTCGATTGCTTCGAAAAATTTTAGTTAATGCAAAAAAGTAATACATTGTGAAAAAATTCAGTCATTTTACCCTATCCAGAGCAGTAATGTCGTTGCCTCACAGCAAGAGGTTCTCTGGTTCAATTCTCGGCTGGAGTGCCTTCTGTGTGAAGTTAGCATGTCCTCCATGCATTCATGTGGGTTTCCTCTGGGTGCTCCAATTTCCTCCCAAGTTTCAAAGACATGCGTCTGGAGTGTTTCTCCCCAGGCCACCACTGAAAATTGGCTTTGTTTCAAGTCGGACTTTCCCAGTAAACAAATGTTAAATAAACACTTTTGAAATTATTTTAAATACTTTTGTCAATATGTCACTATATTGGACATTTAATTTGTCTTGGTAATTAGTTCGGACATTTTGAATGATTTGCCACTTATTCAGTGATTGAAAAATCATTTAAACAAGTTTAAGTATCTTTGAATAACCACTGACCAGTTTGCGAGTTGGCTCCTGTAAATTTCTCCACTTCTAACTGCATGCCACATGATTTGTAAGCTGAAGCAGCTTCGCATTCCATTCTGACACCATGTCGCATGTCTTGTGTATCAAATGAAACATTAAGGCCAGGTATGCGTTCATGTCATTTATTATATATAAACACATCAGGAGTAGTAACTGAAACATGTACTTCAAACTTCATAAGCTAACTGACTGACTGGTTACTTCAAACACACTTGCATGTGCATCTCCACTCATGCCTGCATTCACTCTGACTGACTATACAAAATGGCACTCATTTTGCACGTGCTCAGTAACTTATATGCACATGCTATCTAGCTACAGTGGCTGACTTGGTACAATAAACACAATGATTTACATTAGGTACAGGGGTTAAGACCCTTAATCCAACTGCCAGACCCATACATATTGATGCAAAATCTGTTCTGGAAAATTTTTAAAATGATTTAAAATAGTCTGCCAGAGATAACCTAGGCAGGTTAAATATGAGATGTAGGTGTCCTTCAAGCATGTAACCCCCTCCAAAACAATAACTGTATTCTACATGCAGTAACATTTCTGATTAAACATGACTTGTGGGTTGTTGAACAAACAGGCGAACAACATGTATATGGTCTGTAATTGATTTTCTTTATTCATTGCACTAAGGAATGAATGAATTAATTGACAGGTTTTGATGGTGTAATATAGTCTAAACATGTTGTATTTTTTAGAGCCTCCAGTAAATCCAAAGGGCTTTGCATTTGTCAGGTCATATAGTCTGCATTATTTAGTGATGTTCAGGGCCATCTGGTCTTCAGTATCCCTTATATAGTCATTGTTGCATATTATTGTCATACAGCCCTCTCTACAATATCGGACTGCAAAAGATTTCTGCATTTAGTTAAAATCTGTTAGTCCTGCAGTTAGGAGAGTACTAAAGCTCCAACTTGTTAGTGAGGATGATGCTTCGCATGACAAGGTTGTAGTGTTTGAATCTTTTCACCATCATTTACCTAGTGTGTGACACTGAGCAAGACTTTTAAGCAGACAATGCTTCTGAGCAATTGAGAATTCATGGTTGGCTTCTTAATGATCTCCAGGACTGCATGCCTAGTAACTATGAACTTGTTGTCATTGTTTGCCAGACATTTCCTATTGCATAGCTGATCTAGCACAGGAACTGTTTGGCAATATCACCAACAAGCTGTTTTTCATGCAATACAGGCAATTTATTCATCAAGACCAGCAATCACTTCATTTATCGACAAAGAACTTAAATGTAAAGTTGTTTGGCAACAGCAACCTCTGCATTAGTAATGGTGCTCTTTAATGTAGCATTATTCAGATGACTTTTACATCTGCAGAGATTGTGTATATTAACTTAGCATGTTATTAGGTGGCTGATATTTCTTATGCGGTTATAAATATTCTTCTATTTAAAATGTGTCACACAGCTGTATCTTATGGTATGATGCTAGTGATCTTTATACAATTTCATGTAAGCTATCCAAAGCTATCAATAAAGTATATATCATTTATTACTTTATAACAATGGCAGTCCACAGTCAACAAAGCACTTATAACTGCTGGTAAGAGTGGAGTGCTCTCTGTGGATAAAAGTACCTTATTGGTCATTTTTATACACTCAGCAATCTGGCTTTGCAGCACTAGTGAGCATGTGTGTGTGTGTGTGTGTGTGTGTGTGTGTGCGTGTGTGTGTGTGTGTGTGTGTGTGTGTGTGTGTGTGTGTGTGTGTGTGTGTGTGTGTGTGTGTGTGTGTGTGTGTGTGTGTGTGTGTGTGTGTGTGTGTGTGTGTGTGTGTGTGTGAACAAATTTGAAATATGTTGTATTGGTCATTATTAATTTTTTGACACTGACATCTGGGAAAAATGTAGTCAACAATGTAACTATAATTGCTGGGTTTGGGGGTGTCTGCAGATGTAAATGTATATATAATCTGCTACTGCCAAGATGCATTTTCAATTATAAATGTATTTTATTTTTATTTTTATTTATAAATAAATAAATATAATCTGCTACTGCCAAGATGCATTTTCAATTATAAATGTGAGTATCAAAGGAAGATAAGTTTGTGCTAAGACTATAACACCAATAAATATAGCAAATTCTTTTAACACCTTTTTTACTGATGCTATACAAACATTAGCTAGTCAGCTATCACCTAACAACTTCACTCTACCTTTGAAAGAATCAACCGCATCCCCTACTTTTTGTTTTCAACCCATTCCAACATCATATATTCTAACACTGCTACAGAAACTGAAACCATGCTCCCCCTCAGCAGACCAACTACCTGCTGAATTCCTTCAACAATCCGCCAAAGCTATTGCCTATCCCATTTCTATCCCCAGTTTATGGAAAATTTCCTATATTATCCCCCTCCACAAAGGAGGACAATCCACTGAACTCTCCAATTACCGCCCCATTGCCCTCCTCTCACCTCTAGCAAAGATCATGGAAAAATGTATCCACAAACAATTGCTTGACCATCTAATACAAAATAACCTACTAGCCAACTGTCAACATGGTTTTAGACCTTCACATAGCACTATTACTGCCCTTCTTTCCTTCACAGACTGTATCAACAACAACCGCAACCTTAACAAACTCTCTTCAGCCCTATTCATTGACCTGTCTAAAGCTTTTGACATGGTAAATCACCAAATTCTCATCACTATACTGAAATCCTTGTCACTAGATACATCCTCCATAAAATGGTTCCAGTCTTACCTGGATAAAAGACAACAGGCCGTACTATGGCACAAGTCTCTCTCTACTCACCTGCCTGTCAACCTTGGAGTCCCACAAGGGTCCATCCTTGGACCTCTACTTTTTTCCATATTCATCAATGACCTCCACCTTGCCATCCCCCAAGCTACATGCATACAATATGCGGATGACTCTACACTGATATGCTCAGCCCCCTCCTCCTCTGAACTTCTCTATCTTACTCAACAATTATTTAACACAGTTGAGAAATGGTTCACACATAGATGCCTTCTCCTAAATCCCAAAAAGACTAAACTCCTTCATTTCTCTCCTACTAAGAAATCCCCCCTATTAGATTTCTCAGTTAACTCTACCAATAAAACCATTATATCCCCTGAACCAACCACCAAACTATTAGGAGTCACCATTGACAATAATCTGAACTTTGATATCCATATTAACAATACCATAAAAACTGTCAACAAAAAGCTAGGCTCTCTCTGTAGGATAAAATCCTTTCTCCTACCTTCAGCTCGAACCACAATAGCACACACTCATCTTATCTCTTCTCTTCTCTATGCCTCACCTATTTTTACTAACCTATCAAAAAATAATCTTAACAAATTGGAAATGTCCTACAATAATATTGCCAGATTTGCAACAGGCAACCCATTTAGAACCCATCACTGCCTCAATTTAAAGCAGCTAGGATGGCTTGAACTACAACATTTAATTAAATTTCATCAGCTAACTATAGCCCACAGCACTCTTTACAAACCATCCAAAACACCTATTCTTTCCACACTAATCACTCCCTATAATAACCTGGAATCCTTAAGGTCTTCTCTGAAACTTCTAGTACATACAACTAAAACAAACAATAAAGCTGGTGACTCCCTTTTTTCTAATATAGTTGGAAAAGCCTGGAACCTCCTTCCAAATGAACTCTCCACACTTCCTTCACTACCCTGTTTTAAAAACAAATTGAAAGTACTCCTCAAAACTCATTGGTTATGCCCATGCTCTAAACCTGACTAGTCTAACTGTCCTAATATACTCTGATCTTCCAAACCCATTAACACATTAAAGCAATTCCTTCCTTATTAAACAATGTTACTAATTATCTCTTGAAAACCTTGATTGTATTTGCATTCCTTTATTATGCCTGTATCTCTGCATTGCAAACTATAGATTGTACTTGCATCCTTTATTATGCCTGTCTTCTGCACTGTAAATTTTATGGTGATAACCTGTTATACATACTGTAAATAGCTTTTTTTTTTTGTTTTATCTATCTCATGTTAATTGCATTGTTAATTGCATTGTCCTAGCTTTGGAGCTTAACTCCTCGGGCCTCTACTGAAAATGGACATGTATCCAGCTGGACTAGCCCGGTCAACAAATGTAAAATAAATAATAATAAAATAAATAAATAAATATTTTCAGTGTGAGACCATTTTGCTTTGTTTTCATTAGCAAAAAGTCATCAGTGTTTGTGTTCTAAAATTTGAAATAAAATGTTAAATCAAATCTCTGTAAGCACTGTAAAAGTAAAGTAGAAAATACTACGCACACTAACAGGTTTGAACAGTGTTAATGGTAACTGGTGAGAGACAGCCAAGTAATAAGACACTGGAATGGTTGCAGAGGAGTTGGGCCCTGGTCCATTACTTTGCCTACGTCCCCATTTGACCATGATCCAGCTCTGGTCAGAATGAGCCTTTATGTCAGAAGACAAGAAATAGGCATGTATATTTTTAAAATAGTAGAAAAAGTAATTTATTTCATTATCACTCATTCAGACTCCAACTGTATAAGGTGTTTTCCCTAATTACTTCTGTATGAATGCTAGTTGCATTCACTAGTAAACATCTTACATTTAATAGCTGTATGACTGATTGATTGGCTGATTTATTAGTTGGTTGATTAGCATTTGTTTACCAAGGAAGTCCAAGTGGATCATTCAAGACCACTTTTCAGTGGAAGCTTGGGAAGAAAAACTCCATATAATACATTAGCAACATACATGAGTCACAGACATAGTGAAACATAATTTGTAATGGATAAGCTTTGTTACTTTTTTCCATATCCAGTCCACCTAACAAAATTTATTTCAGTCAGATAATTTTCTGTCTTGCAAAACACTAAATATACAAAACTAAATAAACAAAAAATTTCAGTTATATATTTTTGAATTATTATGCATTAATTATTGGAATAGGGTCTTCAATTTTTGGCACAAAATGTTGATGATTCAACCTCCAAGCATCTCTGAAACTGCAGGGAAGCCTGTCAAGAATGTTGAAAGTCATCATTCCAGAGGTCTCACAATGTGTGGCCTGCCTTAGTTGCAAAACAGATAAAGTGTTAATTTATTTCTTCATATCACAAATAAGAAGTCAGCAAGGTATTTAATACTTTTGCTTTTAATGAACAGGAGAAAAGCAGTTTGATAGTACTCAAAACTAAACTCCAGTCATACTGAGTGTCAAAGAACCAACCATATATCAGGCTTTTATTCTTCCGCTAGAAACCAGGAGTCACAAGGGACTATAGAGGAACATGTGACTGAGATGAGACACAGAGAATCTGATTGTGAATTTGGAAAGCAATGTATTTCATTAATCAGAAACAGAAGTTTGTGTGTCATAAATAAAAAAAATATATAAGAGGCAGTCTGTTGAGAGAATTAAATCTAACACTCGAAAAAGCCACTGATGTGTGAATTCGTAAATGTGGAGATAAAGACACATGACTGATAGCCTAGACACATGCATAATTGCCATTGAAAATAAGAATATGGAGAAAATGAAGGCTACAAGTTATAGAAATAATAAAAAATAAGAATCAACATGATTATACTTGGCAGCAAAACACATTGTCCAAGATGACATATAGTAACAGATAATCTGAAAAATGCCACACTCTGAATTCATCATGGCAATAAGCAAGAAAAGATGTAAAATAGGTAATATATGAGTTTGCAGGGTGCATTATGAATCGCCATTACACAAGAATGTGTTCCAACGTAAAACATTCTCAGAAAGAGAAAATTAATGTTCAAGAGAGAGAATAACATGAAAACTGAAATATTTATGAGTACTGTGGAAATTACTTCTGTAAGTTCTGTGCACAAAAACTCAGAAACAAGGGTCACAAAGTAATAAGATGTAACAAAATGTCTGAAAATCTATCTGAGAAAGTCTGGTCAGAGAAACTGTATAAATGGCAAGTCTGTCATTTTTAAGCCTGATGCCGGAGTACAGGTAATAATATATACAGAACTTTGGCTTTAATTTGCATGTTAAATAAGAATGCATGGATGCTGTTGTTTTACTGAGGGCACAAACTGAAGTTTTGTGTGTCAAATCTACTTAAACTATACATTTAAAAATAAAGTAGATGCATAGCTTTTTCAAGAAGCAACTCTGCAATGCATTTAAAGCCAACTAATATTGGTATTTGTCACACAAAACCAGTCCTAAAAGTGCTATCAAAAGCTAAAAATACTGTATAAATGAGTTGTGGCAATATCACTAAATGCATCTTAAATAGCTTGAAACATGAGTTAGCCACATTCTTAACAACATCGTTCAATATCAGCCGCCATACATGTTTTGTACCAAGCAAATGGAGAACAGATACAGTCAACCCCCTGCATAAAGAAGGACTTTCCACAGACCCAGGCAATTGCAGACCCATAAGTCTGACCAACCTCATATCCAAAGGCATGGAAAGACTTATGGAACTAATCAATCAAGATAAGGGAATCTCCAAACACTGGGCCTGTCTCAGTGTGGATTCATCAAGGGCAGGTCATGCTTACTCAACCTGGTGGATTTTTTTGAAAAAGTCATCAAAGCAATGGATGAAGGCAAAATGGTACACAACCTCAAACTGGCTAAAGCTTTTGACACAATTCCCCACTCGGGCATAGTAGAAAAGCTAAATAAACTGAGAATAAACCCCTTTGTCACACATTGGATTGTTAACCACAGATAAGGCACAGGAAATTAAAATAAGAGAAGTTACTCCCACAAACAGACCAGCCACCAGCGTAGTCCCACAGGGCAATGCACTGGGACAACTCCTGTTTGGCATGTACTTTTCTGAAGTAAAAGTCAATACCAAAGGCTCTGGCTGACTAAGTTTGCAGATGACTGCAAGCTAGGAGCAGTCAGTGAATCTCCAAATGTGTTAGTCATCCTACAAGAAGGTTTGTCCCAAATAAATAACCAGTTCCAAAATCATGGATTAAAACTAAATGTCAAAATATGCATTACTGTATCCTTTGGAAAGTCATCTACTCCAGGGAACTACTATATTGGCAATACACTCCTAAGAGCTGACCCCATTGTTCAGGATTTGTGAACTAATGTGACCCATGATCTAACTTTTGACCAACATGTGCCCATTGCTGTAAGAAAGTCCTTCTATATTGCACATCTTATAAACAAAGGGATTGTGTGCAGATCTAAGGATGTCATTGTCCCTCTTTACTCAGCCCTCATTAGGCTAATGATTGAATATAATGCCCCTTTGACATATATCTGTCCAGACACATGCAATAACTGGAACGCTGATAGAGATACTTTACTAAAAGGTTGCAAGGCCTAGACAACATATCTTACATTGTCCAATTCAAAGCCCTGTCACTATTCTTGGTATCCAACAGACCTCTAAGAGGTAATCTGTGTCTGGCATACAAGGTATCCTTCATCCCAATACTAATGGATTTACTGCACATCAGCAAGTCAAATTGCATCAGAAATACTCAGTCTAGGGATCCAAACCTCTTCTGCAACATCAACAGAATGATTTGGAGGGAGAGGTATATCTTGCAGAGGATACTGCTACTCTGGAACAGACTCGCCATCCACATAAAACAAAGTTCATCCCTGTCCTTATTCAAGCACAACATGAATCTATAACCCCTGTACTATTAATGGACAGAGAGATGGCCTAAATGCTTTATCCTATGCATGGATCCCATCAAATTATTTGTGGTATGATCCCAGTTATTCTCTTTGGAGTAATATTTAATTATCGACTATGTGATGGGTAAGACAAGCCTCTAACCGAATGGAATAGGTTAACACGAGCACAAAAAGGGAAACTGGCTAGGCTTAAAACGACCTGCAAAACAGTTAGCTTAGTACATACCTATAAACCTATGAACCTGTGAATATACTTAGCAAAGATGCATCTGTGTCTATAGATATGTTTAAGAGGATGCAAGTTGTAGAGATGAAAAAAATGTCAGGCAAACAGAATAATGAGAGTGTACAACAGCAACATTTGTATAATTGCAAAGACAGCCAGTATAATTTTCATATTTACAGAGGCAGACAGCACAGTCAATCAGACAGCCACTGTGGGAGTGGTTGCAGTATTAAGTAAAAAAAATACAGAAACAGTTGGAACTAGACAAGATATAAAAGGCTCTAAGTTGAATAAAAACATAATTTCAGAAGACATGCATCTGTTCTGTCTGCATCACTGCAAATACAGAAGTATAACGTCCAAAGTATTAAAATAAAGACTGGTGTTCTTGTAAACTGTTCTAGTAAACTATTCTAGTAAACTGTTCTAGTAAACTGTTCTAGTAAACTATTCTGATTTGTTTGAGAGTCTTTGAAGCTTGAAACCAAAACATCACATTAAATGATCACCAGCAGCTATGCCAGTTTATCAGATGTTTTAGGATACAATTAAAAGAGGACAGGAAATTTGTGATATTACCTGTCTACACAGGCCATCCATGATGGTTGCCTTTGTCTTCAGAATTCACACTTTCTTGCTGATACAATGTCTGTCTACTATTCAACATTATCCAGATATGTATTTTGACTCCTGTCAAAGGTGTATCTCAGTGACAAAAGTATGATGAATCAGATATGAAAGCCAAATTGATAGGAGTCCAGGATTAAGAGATTTTCAATGTCCAGATTACTGAGGTCTGAGAAAATACATTCCATAGCTTTACATACGAGTCTATATAAGTTATGAAGGTCCATGGTTGCACCACCATAGTGTAACAGCATTACAATGGCTGTTTTCCAGGCTTCAGGGATGTAAACAGTAGAGAGGCTTAGATTAAAGGTGAGGTTCAGATAGACCATATCTGGCACTGGTAATTAGGCAACCTTGTATTCTGAACTTTTAAGATTTATGAGAGGACTTGTTCCACAGTAATTATAGGTGGTGGCTGGAACTGTGGAATTTATGGAATAGCTGTAAAGTGAGTAAAGTTCGCACTACATTTGTCAGCAAGGACATTAGCTACTTCCTTTGGGTCAAAGTGTACAGTATTATTGTAGACTAGCTCCAAACATTGTTGGTTATCAGTTCTTAACTTTCTGACAGTTAAATAAAGATTTGCAGTTATTTTTGGTTTTAGTTACTATTTTAAGATAATAGTCTGTTTTAGCTTCCTAATGGTTCCCCTTACTCTCTTTACTAATTTGCCTGCGTGCAAAATGACACCTCTTATAAGCATCATGCAATTTCCTTCTCTTGTTATATAATTTATTTATATGGATATTCCACCCTACCCTAGTGATTTTTTTTTAATTTGTCATTATATTTGGTGCAAACAGGAACTGCCTTATCAATACAACTGTTTAAGTGGGAGTAGAAGTCAGAGGCATAGGCAGCAGCTTTAGCAATGGGATCCATCCAACGAGGATTAATGGAATTTATTTAGTTCCTCAAGTATATGAAGAAGGTTTGCTTTTGAGAAGTCTCTAATCACAGAGGTTATTTCAGGGGATGTACCACTGGTTGTAAAGATAAAGCTCACTAATTTATGGGCTGATTTAACGGTTCCACTTGAAAACATCGAAATTCTAAAACATCGAATGTCATATGGTCGAGACCATATCATCGATATTTCGGAACATCGAAGCTTTCAAGGGAAACCAAAAAAAACTTTTAAAACAAGTGTATGCAGGGGGACAAGCCCCCTGCACCCCCCACACCCCCTACTTTAATATACCAACTCCGAGATGAGATCACACTACAGTGGGGTAAAGGAAAATCTCTGTTTTAGCTCTATATGCAGAAGCGCTAAACAGGAGATTTCCCGTAACCTATCTGCAATGCCATCACAGAGATGGCACATTCACAGACAGTGTGCAGGGCACCTTGCAGCCCTGCAGAAACACTAGCCTTTTCCCTTTTTTACTTACCTTTTTCTTCCCCTTGACAACATCGATGTTCTAAACACTCGATGATATGGTCTCGACCATATGAATTTCGATGTTTTAGAATTTCAATGTTTTCAAGGGGAACCAATTTAACAGGGTAGAATGATATATACGGAGGTGTGCAAGAAGTGGCTGTATTTGTGAGGACCAGATCAAGGATAATGACCATCTGTAAAAGAAAGTTAGTATTTATAATTTCATGGAAGTGCTGGGCATGCTGACCATTGCCAGAGTAAGTCAGCCCATTTATCTACAGATAGTTGAAGTCCCCCTGTAGAAAGACATTGTATTTAATGGAGGTTTCAGCTAAGGTGTCAAGATAACCATCATGCTCAGAAGGGAACAGAGTATTTTATAGCTAGCTATGAAGTATTAATTAAACTTGTTTAAGGTGATTTGGACATCTAGCAATTCAAATGCAATGTAATGAGGAATCTATTGTAAGGTAATTATATTTTTGGCAAATACTGACATCCCCCCACAATTATCAGTAAGTCTGAAGAAGTGATAGGGACTATGCCTAGGAATAGAGGGAGTGATTCAATTGTTTGGAAATCATGTCTCTGTAACTATACATATATGAATGTGCTCAAGTTGCAGGACAGCCTCATGTTCTGGCTTTTTTTTTTGTTTTGACTTTTGGCACTGAGTAGAACTACGTTTATGTGCCCCAAATTTTATCTAGAATGTGAAAGTATTGGTAAGAGTGGTGCAGACCATCCTTGGAAAAGCAGGAAAGCTGATCAGCCATCTTATACCAAGAGGAAACATACTAGACCCCCCTAGAATGACAACAGCTACACATTTACATGAATCTGTCATGCCAGCAGGTATTCATACTCTTACAGTGAAAGTTGTGGAGTTTGACATGAGTGTTAGACAGGCTAATGGTTCTGAGAAGGTGGAGAAATTTGAAAAGGATAGGGACTTTCAGTGCTGAAAAGGCTAAATAGAAATCACCCCTCAAGACTCTATATGAGAAGCCACTCCAGTGGTATAGAGGGGATAAAGCCCCAACTACAGCCCAGTTAACCTGGGTTCAATTAGCGGGTCAGGTGACTGATGGAGAGGCAGGGAGGAGATGAGTGTTCCCATCATAGGTGAAAGGGCACTCATTGAAACATTCCCTATGAGGATGCATGGTCCAAACAAGGGAGTGGAAGGGCACTCATTGAAACATTCCCTACGAGGATGCATGGTCCAAACAAGGGGGTGAAATGGCACTCATTGAAACATTCCCTACGACGATGCATGGTCCAAACATGGAAGTTGCCCTCAGACATAATGAATGACCTTGGGGGGTAAAGGGATTGGTTAAGGCATAAACAAAGAAATCCCCCCTGGACAGAAGTACAGATGAGCCAAGCCCCTGGGACACCCTTAGGATCCATGAGTGGCTCCCCGGTAAACTGAAGTAAGTCTGGGAGAGTAACAGAGTAGTTGGTAGACCTGATATAAACATGGTGCACTGTGGGCTCTGACGGTAATGATGAGGTCTGATGGGACCAAAAAAAAGAGTCTATATGACACAGAGGATAGTGGTGGTCATTCAACTTCATAGGTAGTTAGAAGGCTTGCAGTCCAGGAGACCATTGAGCCTATCCCAAATTTCCAGTTGCCCCCAAGCACTGTCTGGTTAAGTAACTTGGTCAACATCACACAGAAGGAAAATGTGGGATAAGAGAAGCAAACCTTTTACCACAGGGATTACAACTCACAGCTGTAACCCTCTGCACCAGTTGCCAGTCTTAACTTGTGCAGCACAGAAGAAAGAAAGACTATATGGGACCTAGGGAAGATACCCATACAGATCGGCTGGGCAAGGTAGGAAGACTTTCAAACCACAGCCGAGACATGGTGACCAAAAGAAAGAATGCTAACAACAAAGGTACCAAAATCCCAGATAACTGTATCTGTTTTGAGGAGGGTACCAGCAGTATGGTAAGATTAGAGGGTGGTCTGTCAAAAATGTAACTATACTGTGTGTTTTGGCATTCAAGATGAGTGCATGACTGACACACCAGGCACTACAGTTAGAGTATCTGGGTGCCCAAGGTGGATTTAATAATTGTCTCCAGTTTGCAGTTGTCAGCAAACTTTATTAGCCACAGCTGCTTGACATCTGCCTTCACTTCTAAGTGGAAGCCAAATGCAGGCAGCCCAGGAGAAAGTCATATAGAGATCTGCTGGTGACATTCCTCTGGCTAAAAGAGGTTCCCCCATACATTAACAGTGGGGTTCTGTCAGACAGCCAGTTGGCTATCCAGTAGACTACATATAGGTTTACATTAAGCTGGAAGAGTTTATCTATCATACCATGTGGGATGGTATCATAGATGTTAGTTTATTCCAGATACTGGACAAATATGGGGTCTTGTCAAGATATAAAGTGAACAAAGATAAAACTAAAGCTTTTACCATAAATTCTGTTCCATCTACAGTGAATGGTAAGAAAATGTCTGATCTTTGAGAGACTGAAAAACTTAAATACATCAATATATAGCTAGCTATCTCAGTACAGAAGTCTTGAAATACAGTTATAGTGATGTTTCCAATAAAACAAAGAATAATTTACAAAAAATGAAACATGATTCAATTATATAAGGACCAAAAGGTATAGGTGGTGAACTGGTATGTGATACCACACTCATTATATTTGGGACAGGCCTTTTGGACGCAGCCTGATAGAGTGGATTTGTAATGGATAAAACTAGGATGATAGGTATCCTTATGGTGAGTAATAGACTACTAGTAACTTGGGAAAAGATTATTGCAGCCCCAATTATTGAAAAAATATTTAAAGGCATTACAGTTTGTCACATTTCTAAGGTTGCAAAACAATAGGTACATGACAGATTGGAAAGAGAAAGTGTGGAGAAAATATTGCAGAGGCAACAAACAGATATGTTGGAGGTACTGTGGGGGTGAGGAGAGATACACGTTGATCATGAACTAGTCTGGAGGTTGAGGAAGGTAGGATCATTTTTCAGGGAAATGAAATGAAGAAGTGGATGAGGGACCTGCTTCCAAAAGGAGCCACGAGGGTGGATGTTAATAAAAGAACTGTGTATTTGTAATGGAAAAAGAAAGCTAGTTTGATTAAAAACCCGGGCCAGATAATACAGGAAGGGAAAGTGATGAGTTGGTAGGGGTTTTGAGCAATCTTTAATTTGGAACAAAGGTGGTATGTCAAATATTTGGACTATAGAGAAGGGCCAAGGAAAATAATTGGTATAAAGTGGAGAAAAGATATTACTCAGGGATAACAAAGTTGATGATAGAGATGAGACAGTGAAGATTTAGAGCTAAAGGGTGAGTCATATCAAGAGCAGTTAGGGAATTAACTGTTTTAGGGGAATGATGGAAAAGAAAATCAAAAGAATTGTGGGAAAAACGTTGAAGGTAAAATTAACAAGGAAATATGAAAAAGGGTATGGCGGATCTTAACAAAGCTACCAAGTCTCATAAGTTCAAAATCTGTGGTTGGAAATGTCTCCACTAATATTTTTATGCTCAGCAAGAACTGAAGAGTTTTTAAAAGGGTTTCTTCAAGGTGCGAGGAGGGGGAAGGTTGGCTGTCCCCATATTTTTTGGAGCTGTAGGAAGTTAATGATTTATAAAGGCAGGCTTACACTAATTTTTAAGTGAGGTTGGATGCAAGGAATTTAGGTTAACACACTATGCATAGTTTTTGGGAATCAAGAAATTGTCTTGTTAATGGGAGACAAGGAGAACTTAGGATGCTTCATTATACTGCCCCTAAAATATTATAACCAGAAAATGGATGCTGTGAGAAGCAGGGCCGGCATGAGCATTTTGAGGGACCTCAGCAAGTTTCAAGTTGGAGGCCCTACCCAGGAGAATGTAAAGTGTGACCACATTGCTGTCACAACCCTTTCCCTGTCAAGCTCATTCAGCATCATTTAACAATCACTATAGTGTTACTACATTCAGACCATTAAGAATTGAAGTGCCAGGGTACACACAACGACTGTTATTTAGTACCAATGCTACATTATGGAAAGCCCTTGTACCATGAAGTAAACAAACTAAAAAAATGAGACAAATGCATAACATTATGAAAAATATACAAATAGATGTAAAACAATGCACTTATGAACTAAAAGATGCTAGAACAGATTTTGCAGGAGCATGCATTGCATGAACCCACATTTTGGATGTGGAACACATTAAAATTACCAAGCAAACATCTAAACATTGTGCAAAATTGTATCATTCTAGCAGCCCTACCCCTCTCCTAACCTATCAATGTAACAATTCTAGACAAAGCCAAAATAACTGCAGAAGAAAGGCGTAACTTAAGGGATAGTTTTAACCATTGCTATAATAAATCTGCATGAAACAAAAACACCATAGACAAAGGCATTACATTAGGGATACTAATCTGTCAAGATAGCAAAGCAGTCCAGGAGATTTCTCTTTTTCTGAATGGGGAGACAATCATTTTCAGTTCCGAGCACTACCCTTTGGTCTCACTTGCCCCACTGGATGTTCACTGAATGCATTGCAGTGGTAGCAGCGTATCTCAGACTGCAGGTGTTCCCATATTTAGATGATTGTTTCTTCTTTGCACCAACCAGGGATCTACTGGTCCAGCACAGGGACAGTTGTTCAACCTTCCCTGCAGCTGGGGATTACAGTCAATCCTGCAAAGAGTCAGCTTATATCAATGCAGCAAACAGAGTTCATTGGATGCCACCTGGAGATGAATTGCCAGATAGCCAAACTCCCATAGTCCAGGTTAGTGTTTCTCAGGTTCTTCACCATCTCTTTTCCCCTGCAAGACTTAGTCTAAGGTTGCTGGGCTTAATATCCTCTTTGATCACTCTGGTCCCTCTAGCAAGATACCACATGAGAGTCCAGCAGTGGACTCTTTTGATTCAGTGGTCCCTGAGGTTTCACCCACTACATGCACAAATTTGTCTCACACCAATTTTGCAATAAACACATCAGTTGGTGGTTGACCTCCCCCGTGGTTTTATGGGTCTTCTGTTCTCCCCACCACCTGTGATAGCAATGGTAAGCATGGATGCTTCTGTTCTGGGGTGAGGTACATTTTGAAGGGAAGACAGTTCAAGGTTCTTGGTTGATAACAGAGGCCAGTCCTTACATCAGTGTCTAGGAGATGAGGACAGTCCTCCTAACATTGCACGCCTTTCAGGACATCCTTCCCTAGGATGTGATCTCCATCCAGACTGGCAACATGGTGGTAGTTTGGTATATCAACAAGCAGGAAAGAACCCAATCATATTCACTTTGCCCGAAAGCCATGAGAGTGTGGCAGTGGGCAATGTCTTCCCATCACATTCTCACTGCAACACATATTCTGAGGACTTCCAATGTTCTGATGGGCAAATTGAGCAGATCCATTCTCCTGCCCCATGAGTGGTCTCTTAGTCAGACATTGATGACACAAATCTTCAGTCATCGGGGCCAACCTTGCTGCAATCTTTTTGCTTCATACCTAAACAACAAGTGTGGCAATTACTTTGCCCTAATCCCTCCACAAGGTCAAACACTGGGGGATGCATTGGTTCACAATTGACCCACCCAGTCTCCTTAAGACTTTCCTCCCATTCTGCTTATAACAATTTTTTTTTTAAAAAAACAGAAGGTGCAAAGCCAGAGTTATCCTCAATGCCCCCTTTCGGCCCTGGCAAGTTTAGTATCATTTTTTCTGGCCTCATCTGGTATGTCCACCCTGGGTGTTGGATCCTCATCCAGATCTTCTGAGTCACTCACTCAGTCAGCCTCAACAAGACCTAAAAACCCTGAAGTTAACTGCATGGTCCATCCAATTCTAATGGCATCCAGAGATGCCAGGCTTTCTACTCTGGAAATCTACATTTTGTCTTCTATATGAAAACCAAATACTAGAAGGGTTTATCTCAGCAAATGGAGAATATTTACCATATGAGCTTCTTCCAAAGGAATAAACCCCTTTTCAGCACCTGTTCCATCCATTCTGATCCTCTTGACAGAGCTTTTTCAAAAAGGATCCAGCTTCTCAATTGTCAGGGTACAGTTAGCAGCCATTTCCAGTTTTCATATTGGGCACAATCTTCTATTGCCTCTCTAAAGACTTCAAATGCTTTTCTAAAGGGAATCTTCCTTTTAAGACCACCTATAACTGATCTGTTTCATCGTTAGGATATTACTATCATGCTTCAGGCTTTAACGCAAGCTCCATTTCAAGCCTCATGATACAGTAGATTTAAAATATCTTTCTTGGAAAACTTTGTTTGCCAGTGGTCTGTCAGTATCTATTTGAGATGTTTTCCACTAATTTATTGTGTACCTTTGTAAAGGTACATCTTTCAGCCATTTTTACCTGCCTACTCTTTGATCCCCATTAGCATCCAGACCAGCATTCAAATAATTCCTGAAGGGTATACTGCACTTCAAACATCTTAGGAAAAACCTTGTCCCAGTCAGAGATTTAAATACTGAACTAACTGCTATAGTATCCTTAACATTTTTTAACCTGTAAAATTGCATTACTTATTCCTACTTCAGTTAGGAGAGTTTCAGAACATAAGGTTCTGATGTGCAAAGAGCTATATCTGCTGTTCCATAACAATCAAGTAATATTGATCAATAATGCCTCTTGCTTGCCAAAAGTAATTCACAAGTATCCCTAAATCAAACATTCGAACACCCTGTATTTTTTCTAGTACTTATAATAAAGAGGAAAGAATTTTCCACTGTTTAGATGTGCATAGACATTTGACATTATCTCATTACATCCGTGTGCCGCCTACAGGTGCATCTAGAGTTAACTCTTACTGACGCCTCTAGTTGTCAAATATTGCTTGTTCATATTTGCATCGATAATTCCAAAACTGTGCTATGTACAAGGTTTTAAACGATTTCATCTTGAAGCTTACACAATGGCAAACTCAACTCCATTAATATTTGTCCTCTGTTGAGTGTATGTAGAGATATTAACTGTTGTTTTTATGATATCAATTTATATACATATATATAATTTTCACATTTTTCATTCTGAATATTTCAACAACCAAGTAACATGACCAAACTCCTTAGCCTCATATAGAAGCTCTCAGCTAGATGAATAAAATGCTGCTGACTGTATGTGTGTAACCTGAGAGGCTGCTGAGATATTGGAAGTTGTTTGCAAAATATTACAAATGTAATAGTTACTGTGACTTATAAAATTCATTTTAAGACCTAGAACCTAAAGAATACTACCACTATGAAATAGTTTGTGCTGAAGTGTTTGCCATTTATACTTCTTTCATAACCCCTAAGGTTCCAGAGATATGAACATTTTTTTTAATGTGAGAACATAATTTGATTCTGTCAAAAGGTTTAGGTTCCACCCACTGGATGTTACAGGGCAAACATCCTGAGCTTCATTGGAGTGAATGAGTTATATGCGTTACCTGGATAGAACTCGCATGTCACTAGATTAGAATAGAGCTTTCTTTTCCTGTTTGTCTGAGGCAGGAAGCTCTGAGAATTATGAAGTGCTTAACACAGACAACAGATAAGAGCATTGTGATGTCTCCTTCCTTTAACTTCCCCCGCAGAAAACCCCTTTTTTTGAAAAAAATTTCAAACTCATGGAATACTATATGGACTGACCTGTTACTCCTTGTATTCTCCTAAGAAACATCTAAATGAATATCTGAAGAATAAAGAGAAGGGACCTTGGGTCATTCATCCTATAGAGCCTATGCTGTGGGGTGCTATTTTTGCAACTTGGAGGTATCCAGATGCCACTCTGTATACTCCCTGGAAGGTGGATCCTTTCTACCCTCCCCCAGCTGAATAGTATGAGATTATTTAAATAATCTACAGTCATCTTCTATATAACATCTATCTGGTCCAACATAGATTTCAGACCTACATGAAAATGTCTACAGCTTTAGACAGAATGGGAAGAAGTATTTTCCTGTTCGACACTTGGCCTCAAAATCCTTAACTACTTGAGCCACTTGCCCAGATTCCAGATCTCCCTGGTAGATCAGGCACTGGAAAGGCTTTCACTCTTCTGATTATGGGATCAGTGAAGAACTTGACAATACCCACACTTTATCATGGCATCAATAATGGGTTTCCATGTGGTCCACTCTAACATTCAGTCTAATTTTTTACTGTGGTGATGTTATAGGTTCTGCAGCAGTCTGTGAAGCATATCTGCTCAAGATGACATGGCTGAGGCTGTCCACCTTGGAAAGTGAATTTAGGTAAGCCATAATGTGTTCTCACTTCTGTGGGGAGGTCTTTGAGATTTGGTTGTGGATCTCCAAAGATTGAAGCAGCACTTAGTACTGTGGGCAGCCTCTGTAATCCACCTCCAGTCCCCTGCATCATTTTCCAGAACAGAACAGCCCCCGTCCCACGAGGAAGAAACCCCTCATATACTGAGGAGTGCCTCCAAATGTCAAGCAATACATTACTCAGGAAGGTGACCCCCACTACTGGTGCAACAGTCTCAGTTCTTTGCACGGTTGAGGACCATTTGTATGTGGGATAGAAGCTGTTTTCAGAGTTCAATCCAGTTTGGAGAACCATTACAAAAGAACTGTGAATGCTGAATGTGGTCACAGTAAACCACATCTTAGAACATTTAGGTGCCCCCAAGAAAGGACACTTAGTCTAAGATCCAAGCTATCTCAAACAGAGTCTATTCCTCAAAGTAGATTCAAAGGCTGCCCTTATTTCAGAATGAAACTAAGAGTTCTGCTGTTGCTGTTCCCTAGTTCTGAAGGGGGAGATAGACATATATCCAATTGTTGACCTTAAAAGCTTCAAATGAGCGATATGTTGACTTTCACATGTGTTGTACCTTGTTTGCTCCAGATGACTTGGATGCTGTTGCTGGCCATGGTGAATGCCTTCTGACATACAACTGTCTGTAATGCAGAACAGAAGATTTCTTCTATTTGTTTTCTCTGGACATTGTTACATATCTAAAAAAAACTTACTTTTCAGGCTGTCGCAGCCAATCAGGTCCTTTGCTTCACTGAAGTGGACCTGATTAAGTGCAGCTTACAGGCAAGTAAAAAAAAAAAAAAAGTTTGTGATCGCACAGTGACATCACACAGCCATGTGGACATTCATGAGGTGCTTTGCTGAGCAATGAACAGAAGGGACAGAGAAAGCCACAGCTGCTGCATGGGGCCCTCATTCATGAGGAGATAATCAGGGGCTCCTAGCAGGTGCTGTTCAACAGGTGCCTAATACCAGCTATGGTAAGAAGAGCCTAGGCTTGCAGAGTTATAAGGTCTCTGGATGAACTGAGGTAAGAGCAGGAGACAGGGAGAGCAGAAGATATAAGTAATATGCAGATTTATATAAATAAATGTCTCTCATGAATGCATACTATGAGGGAAAAGTAATTAGGATGCAGCAGCAAGAAAGTGCAAGAAACTAGTGTGTTTCCAGCCCCCTGCTATAAAGCATGCTTTAGCGGAGTTGCCACTAGAGCAGCATCGGGCAGCGCTGGTTTAACAAGGTTAAACTTTTTCTGGCTCCATAAAGTCTGTTCTTCATTTTTCCCTTAGAACTGCTCTACTAGTAACCTAAACAGTATATCCCTTGGACTAAAAAGCGAGCACTTGTTCCTTTTTTTTTTTTTTTTTTTCAAAAAAAAAAAAAAAAACTTGTCACTTCTATATTAGACAAAGCCCCTGACTTGCGAAACGCCCCCCAGGGGTACCCACTTCCTTACTAATCTCTTATTCAGTCTCATACCTAACTTCTTAATTTTTAGCATGTGGAAGGGCAAGATGCTGCGTCCTCTCCTGCCCAGTTGGTGAATCTAAATATTGAGGCAATGTTACAATTGCCTCATGTACACAGACAACCCTCTCCTCCTCCCACATAACACAAATACTTGAGAGATGCAGCTATTTAGCCAAACTGGAGGCTGAGCTCTCTTAACTCAGGACTGGCAAGACCAGACAGGAGGAGAAGGCAACTACACACACCACAAAACCAGCCTCACATAATGCTACCACACCACTGAATCAAACACATAAACACACAAAGACATACTCGGAGGCTTTGAGTAAAATTTACCTAAACAGCAGAGGCCTCCAAAGCAGACACCCAAACAACTGCTACCTCAAGACACCCCACAAGCAACACATAAACCACAAAATCAGTGTGCAAAGCAGTCACAGCCCTTAAGGCCAAATACAACACCAAACATACTTGTCATAGGTGACTCCATAGTCAGACACACTGACGTCCCACTCACCAGGCTGAACAAGGAGAGGGTCACAGCAAGCTGCCTATCGCGCTAGAATCCGCCACATAACACAAGCACTGGTCACACAAATATGACACAGTCATTGTTCATGCTGCCTGGACTACATGAAAAGAGACATAGAGGAGCTCTCTGATTATGTAGCCCAGGCAGGTATGACCCTGACCCTGAGCAGTATCCTTCCTTCACCAAGAATGATGCCACAATATAGAGACAAGATGATCAGCTTTAACAATTGGCTTAATGTCTGGTGTCATTCAAAGGATCCAGTGTCTGTCTGCCTGGGATGACATGCTTGACAAGCCACGCTGCTTCACAAGGCGGCTTGCACCTGTCACCCTGAGATTCCGGATATTGGCTAAGGCTCTTGCCACCCCATAGTGCCTTTTTAGGCAAGGCTCAAATTCTAAACCTACCACCCTAGAAAACAAAAATGGGAAGAAACTGAGGGTAATGCTGCTCAATGCCAGAAGTCTAAATCTCAAAATGCATGCACTCGAGGCCCTTCTCAGTATGGAGAACATCGATGTCTGTGCTGTAACTGAAACCTGGTTCAAGGCTCCTGAGAGCACCCCGGCACTATTAGGCTTTACCTTATATCATGCGTTCCGGCCCCAAACGCCCTCGACCACACCACAAAAGGAGGGGGTGTATCCATATTCATAAAGGATACCCACACCTCCAGTTTGGTGGCAATGCACAAAGCTTCAGAAACCATCCAGGTGCAACTAACCATAGGCAAAACTGCTCTACAAATTGTAGCATGCTACAGGCCACCCTCTCAAACTCAGGAACCCCACACAGCCTTCCTGAAGACACTGTAGGGTATAAATGTATCTCCAAACACCATCATATTGGGTGACTTCAACTACCCGAATATAGACTGGGAACTTAACTAACTTTCTAGCCCAACGGTTCCTGGAGTTCATAAATTCAAATGCCATGGAACAGCTAGTCACTGTTCCCACGAGAGGAAAATATACTAGATCTCATTATCACAAACATGGAGACAAAATGCGCCACACTGGAAGTATATCCCCCATTCGTCAGATCAGATCATATAAACTAATCTGGAAATCCATCCCCACCCCCCCCCCAAACAAAAAGACCACAGTGAAGAACTTCTAAAAAGCAAACTTCACTACTCAAGACTGGTGTGTGGTATCCTTCAAGGCCCTGAGCAGTGGGAACCCAAACCCAAGCTGCGGAAGCCTTACAAATGCCTTCTATGAACACCTCCAGGACTGCATGGATCAGGCAATCCCAAATAAAACCAAGACTCTTTCCCACAAAGGCAAGTCCAGTCTGGTGGACCCCAGCCATTAACAAACTTTACAATAAGAGGAGAAAGCTATTACATGATAGAACAACTGATCATTATTAGTCATGGATTCAAAGGACAATCATAAGGCCTTTTTCAGCTATGTTAGGAACCTGGGTGGAAACTACATACTGGCAGACAGGTTCAGTGCGAGATAACTATCCCAGCAGAGTGTAGCCTCCCAGACATCTCAAATCATCAATGGGACTGGATGGTGTCCCCGGCTGTCTGCTACACGAGCTAAATGAGGAATTAAACCCGCACATAAGGCAGCTGTTTAATCTCAGCCGGATCATAATGGAGCTCATAAACAAAGATATAGGGGACTGCAGACATTCATTGATGAGGGAAAGCAGTCCATACAGCCTACCTTGACTTTGCAAGGCTTTCACACACATACCCCCACCTGTGTATAAAAACTTAAAGCTTTACTAAATGTAAACCCATATGTCACAAGATGGGTTGCAAACTGGCTTAAGGACAGAACCCACAGGTTTAGAGTTGCTGGTGCTATGTCAGACTCAACCCGGTCACACAACAAGTGTCCCACAGGCTGGCAGTCCTTCCCCCCCTATTGTTCGGCATCTCTCAAGTACAGCAGCATGGGAGAGGACTTTGTTGACAAAGTGACAAAGTTTGACTGCGACCTGGGGACCCAGGTTGACAGTGGCCTTTCTTTTGACACTCGCGTTGCTAAAGTGGTTAGAAAGACCTTCTACATTGCCCACCTGATCGGATTCAGGTCACATCCAGATCTAGAGGTCATTTTTCCCCTGTGTACTCTTCACTATCAGACCAATGATCGAGTAGTAATGCCCCATTAGGGATGTATCTCACCCGACATCTGCAGCAATTGGAGGGACTAAAGTTCTTCACCAAAAGGATAAAGGGACTCCAAAATCTGTCATATGCTGCCAGATTGAAGAAACTCCAGCTCTATTCAGGCCATGTCCAACCTGATGGACATGCTCCACCTCAAAAATCCAAATCCACCAAAACCACTAGAGCAAGTGACTTAAACCTTAGCAAGGATATAAATAGGACATGCTGGAGAATAAAATCCCGTCCATGTGAGGCAGAGCACCTCGCTGGCTCTGTTCAAGAAATCTTGACCTGTGGATGGGAGATGAATCATCTCTGTGTCATTGCTGGACAGAGGCACAACAAACTAATGGGCACAGTATTTTTCATTATATAAGTGGTGTAGCCCAAACTTTTTGGGCTAGGCTTATAAATGCCTTAGGGCAGATAGCCTAGTATAAACCTATGAACCTATGAACCTATGTAGGAATAACAAAACCTATGGAAGGAAAATAAATAACTTGTAAATAAGTTATACTGCATATAGTTAAATGTGGTCAAAATGATGTTTATATTTTGTTTATTTACAATTATTTATTTTCATTTGATAACCTGGAAGTGTCCGACTGGACCAGAAGCCCATTTTCAGCAGAGACCCGGAAAGAAAAGCTTCAAGGAAGATTACATTGTTTTTACATTTACCATATGAATATTACTGTGATTAGAGTGCATAAAATAATAAAAGTAGAGGTTCAGTTGCAGAGTTCCTAACATAATTGGCTTTGACAGAGTGACCCTAAGAACACTAATAAACTGGTTGTGCTAAGTAAAATTTCACTAACTAATGACATACTGTTCAACACTAAGCAATCTAAGCCTGTAATTAAAAGTGTTCAGATGTCTATAAACACTTAAAAACTGTCAGCTACTGAAATAGTCTGTTTCACATGGGGGAAGAGGAAGCATATAGTAACAGGAGTGATGCACACAATGGCAACACACAACAGTGTCGTGAATTGGTGGTTAATGATGCCACATTCACTGAGCCATGTGATATAGGGAATCTGCTGGCTGACAAATTCATATGTAACATCACCTCCTACTAATCCCCAGCTAGCCCTCCCCCAAAAATATCTTCAGTTATAACACCATCAACAATAAATAGGGAGCTGGTCCTGGTTGCACTCTCCAAGACCAAGAATGCCTCCTCGGTGAGCCCCAATAATATCTCAGGATGCTCCTGAATAGCCTGAAATATGACCTATCTGGGCAATGGAATCACTACTTAACTATAGTCTCAAATCAGGCTCCATGCCATGGGAAAGGAGGAATACAACGGTCATCCCTTTACATAAGTGTGGATCATCAAGTGATTCTGGGAACTACAGACCCATTAATCTGACTAGTCTTATATGCAAAGCCATGAAATGAATTAGCATGGAAGTAATCAACAAGGACATAGGGAAGTCATACACCATTCAACATTTCTCTCTCTCTCTCAAAAAAAGATGGCACCTGTCCCACAAAAAAAAATTGTCCCATACATAGCTCTCAAATTCACACACATGTCTTCATGACACACATCATTCTTTCCAATTCCCAATTCTCTATACAACAGATTGTGTTGTGGTCACCCCTCTCTCTGGAGGTGACAGTTCAAATTCAGCAAAATTTGCGCATGTACGTTCATGTTTTAATCTGGAAGAAAGGGATAGCTATGCATCCTTCCTGCCTTGCTTTCACTTTGTCCGTCTCCCTGCTTGCTCCCCATTTCACCACTTTCCTGTCTTCCTCATTTCTTTTCTTTAAAGAATTATTGTGCAATGGTGTGCACTGCACACCAACATGAAGCAGTGGTAAACACCAGCAAGAGTAGGTATATTTAAAGTATCATACATGCTTGTAGAATTATTACTTCCATTTGTACTCAAACCCAGTACCATCTGCCTCCAACAACAATGCATTATTACTTGCTGCTATAGAGTCAGTTAGGTAGCAGATGTATTTAATACATTCAATAGTAAGTAGACACAATTTAGGAAAGATTTCCCTTTGTATGCCCTTATGCTTGCCCCTCATATCACCAATTTCATATCTTCTTCATTAAATTTGTATGAAGCAGCATTGCATGATCCCTGTAATGTTTTATAAAGCATTATTGTGTGACACTGATTCAGATTTGTACAGCAGTAGTGAGCAATGTTGAGCAATGCTGCACATCACACATCGATAAGCAATGCTACTACCAAAATACTTTAATGTATTAGCTATAGCTAAACCTTTGGCCCCAAAAAGGAACTTACACTGTATTAAGTGCATTAATTCCTGCAGCCATAGATTCAGTTAACTAGCAGGTGTATACAACAGCAGTAAAGTCTGTCATTTGCTATATAGTCTCTAAAATACACCTGCTAATCAGCTGAGTCTGTAGCACCACCTGTTAATGCAGTGATACATGTATTTTTTGTTCAAATATTATTTGGTTCAAATACAGCTGTGCGTAACAGTTTCAAATAGTTTTACATGTAAATCCTAATTCTGAAGTGTAATAGTTGCTATGGATTGTCTAAAATATGGCTAGATGATACTGGTTTCCAATCCAACTATATAATACTTAGAAATTGTTTTGCCATAGCAGCACATTAGTACTCAATGTACAATTATACTTTAAAGAAAAGAAATGGGAAAAACTGGAAAGTGGTTAAATGGGGAGCAAGCAGGGGGATGAACAAAGTGAAAGCAAGGCAGGAATGCGCAGAAAGGATATAGGAAAGACCAAATCACGTGTGTCATTAAGACACGTGTGAAAAATGGAGAGCTATCTATGGGACAATTTTTTTTGTGGGACAGGTGACAATTTTTTTTTAGAGAGAGAGGAATGTTGAGGTAGGGCTGTAGGAATGTTTAGCTGCAGTACGTTGGGCAGGTGAGGAAGCAATTGCAGACAGACAAGACAAACAAGATGAGAGACAGGGACAGTGAAGGACACATGAGGTGGGTGAACATGATGGTTGGGGTGAGGGTGGGAACATTATGAACACATGGTTGTCAAGTTGGGTGACAGTGAGAATCCAGTCAACCACTGGACTGCCATCACTGTCACCTCACTGTGCCAATGGTTGCAGTGTCTGACAGCTGTCTCCTTGCATTATTCAATACAAAGTTGGAAAGCAGTATCTCCATCCAGAGTAGGCATGCACCAACAGTGCAGCACACAATCCTATGCACCATCCCTGGCAGTTTGTCATGGATGATAAAATCACCACCTCCACCACTGCTCCCAGAGGGAGCCACAGGCCTATCCTTCAGGGCAGAACTACCTGAGGAGCTGGGTAGTGCAGGGGTGGTAGAGGGGGTACTACCAGGTTCTGCACCAGATGTGCTGGGCAGCGGTGCTGTAGCTGGTGGAGTGGGGGCAGGTGAATCCTGTGGGACAGTCCTATCCTGCTGTTCTGTGATAAAAACAAAAAAAATAATAAATAAAGTATAAAAAGAGAGAATGAAAAGGGTTTGGGTAAGAGAAAAAAAGGGAGAACATTAATAACTTTGTATGTGACATACAAAGCATTGATACAAGTATTTGACTCTATTCTATTACCTTTGCTTTTAACAGTTTCATCTCCTAACAAATACCTTTGTTTACTGTTAAGACTACCCAGCTCCTAACAGATGCACAATACACTGCAAAATGCAATAAGAAATCCCTGATGTGTGCATACATTGTGCATATGTGTGGTCCAAATATACTGATTACAGTTTACAGCAAGCCAGTGATGACACTGCTTTACAACTTTGACGTTACATTGCAATATTGATGAAACCTTAACAGTATTGTATATTTGGGAAGTGTGGATTTTGAAGGCACAACCTAAGACTACTTTCTAATAATGAACTGTTGTTTTGCCCTCCAGAATAATGCATGCATACTTCTCTATTACAGATAAGAAATGAATGCTCAATTTGATACAACTGTATAATTACCTAATAAATGTGTCATAACTTTTAATACTAAAATAACCCCATTGTTGGGATGCAAACATACCACATGCATCTCGCATCCATGCCAATCTAGTGGCATGGGTTCATACATTCAGTTCCCAGTCTGTGACAGCTGCAGAAAAAACAGAGCAAAACAGAACAAAATAACATTAACCATACCAATCCTGACTACATCCAGCTTTTAACTCTGACAAGTAGTCTCTGTGAGTGATACTTACACATCTGTGGATTGTCCCAGTCCTACATTCCTTAATCCAGTGGGCAAGGGTATCCTTCTTCCTCATCCTGAGGTCTCTGTAGTGATTCCTACATTGTTCACCAGTGCGGGGAATACCAATATCACTGGTCAGAGCCCGGGACCGACTATTCCCTGCCTCTGCCTTGTAATCTGAGACATGATAGTCCCTCTGCAATAGCCTTGACCCATGTTCATTCACTAGGATTCCATTAAACACCTTGGACTTCTGGACAGAATCACAGAATCTCAAAAACTCTCCAGGAACACCAGCTATGCCTATCACAGATCAAGATCAACATAGAATGATGTTTTCTTGCCAGTTGCAGGTATTGCACTTACTGGGAGTGCTCACTTTCTGGATTTGCAACATTTGAAAGTGTTGCACATTGCTTACCATCATGCAAACATATTGTGAGAGAATGCGAGCTGCCGGGAAATGAGCTTGCTCAATGGCCAATAGAATTAATTGAATGTATCTGGTGTATGTTTCTGGCTGTCAGGGTACTGTCTACTACCTGGGTAGCCCATTCATCTGGTTTGAGCTCTGGCGCTCTACACGCAAATGAAAAGCACATAGCTTAAGCCGTTTGTGCTAAGCAGCTCATCACACAAACAGTGTCCCCCCAAAAAATCAAAAAGGAATAAAAGTATAAAACATGGAGAATTAGTTGAAATGTGGAAAATCGATCTATGACATAACAGTAGAAACTACAATTAAATACCAAGTTGTAAGCGTATATAACCAAAAATATATACCAAATATACTCTGAAAATGACCGTGGCTCATTTCAAGTGCTTACTTTCAAAAATCACTTTTAATAAAATATAAATAAAAACAAACCCCTGAGGGTTAAAATGTTATACACACAGCTTAAGTGCTTTCATCTGCTAACTGCAGACTTCATCAAAACAGCAAAATATGTGTATCCCCCCTTATATAATACATTTTAAAAAATCAAGATCCAGTGAGAATACTCAATCAATTAATCATCTCATGAATAAAATTAGAAGTTATGTACTCACCATAACGTTCCATCTGAGTAGGTGACTTCATTTGGATGCAACCTGTGGGTATCGGATCCGACCTCGGATCCGAGCCGGCATTTCAAAAGCTTAGGCTCCGAGCTCCTAGCTCCTCCCTCTACCCATAACCCCTTGCCAAGCCCTGACTGACCTCAGATTGAGTTTGCCTATATAATACTGACAACAGTACCTGAACAAAGCAAAAAATACTCGCTGTATAAAGGTCAGGGGGATGGAGGGGGGGGTGCATCAAATGAAGTCACCTACTCAGATGGAACGTTATGGTGAGTACATAACTTCTAAATCTGAAGTAGGCAGACTTCATTTGTCTGCAACCTGTGGGACAGAGTCCCCAGCTACCTGAATCTTGGGTGGCCATCATGGAAGGATGTTTCGGAGCACCGCTGAGCCAAAGGATGCTCTTCCTCTGGAAACAACATCCACCTTATAATGAGAAATAAAGGTATGAGGTGAGGCCCAAGTGGCTGCAGATATCATCCAATGACACACGGGACTTAAAGGCGGCTGACGTGGAGACTGCCCTAGTAGAATGAGCCGTAACCCTCTGAGGAGCAGGTCTACCTGAAGTGTCATAAGCCTGCAGAATACAATTAGCAATCCACCTCGATAGTGTGACTTTAGAAACTGCTTTACCCAAAGCAAATTTAGCAAAGGAGACGAACAGCTGATCTGATTGCCTGTGACCAGCTGTTCTGTGAATATAAAATCGTAATTGTCTATGAACATCCAAGGAATGCAGTTTGTATTCTCCTTTGTTTGAGTACTTGGGAAAAACACAGGTAAGTTGATTGATTGGTTGATATTAGATTCTGAAGAGACCTTTGGAAGAAAAGATGGATTGGTCCTGAGGCACACCCTATCTGGAAAGAAGGAAAGGTAACAGAGCCTGAAGTTCAGTCACTCTTCTGGCTGAAGTGATAGCTACTAAGAAGGCAGTCTTCCAGGAAAGGTACTTCAGGTCTGTAGACGCTGCAGGCTCGAAGGGAGGAGCAGTAAGGGCTTGCAGAACTAAAGATAGGTCCCAAGGTGGTACAATGTCTTTGACTGGAGGCCTCAACAAAAAAATCCCTTTAAGAAAGGTTTTGCACAATTTACGCCCGTCATGAGGGAGCTGTCTCATGACCAATGTGATAATGAGAGATGGCTGCCAATTGTACCTTAATCGTGGAAGAACTTGCCCCTTGATGAAAGAGGTCTGTTAAAAAATCCAGCACTGCCGACATAGGTGCTGAAAAAGGATCCAAACTTTTCTGGACTGCCCAAATAGAGAATCTCTTCCATTTACTCCGATAAACCTGCCTAGTGGAAGGTTTATGAGCTGCCACTAGGATGGCCTTGACCGTCCTAATCAAGGATGGAACTGGAGCAGCCAGGCTGTCAATTTCAGGGTGCGAGATTGGGGACCGAAATTCCCAGAGGATGGGAGATGAGATCCGAATCGGATCCAGAATCCAGGGTGGATTCACTTTGTGAGACCATACAAAGGGAACCAGGGTTGATGAGGCCAGAACGGGCAATGAGAATCATTCTGCTCCCCAAACTGTTGGCTTTCTGCAGAAGCCTCTGCATTAGAGGTAGTGGAGGGTAGGCATAAAGGAGACCGGGAGGCCAAGCATGCACCAGCGCATCTCTTGGGAATTCCCCTGGTGGGGGAAGCAGAGCGAAGAAATTGTCGCATTTGGGCTTTGAGTGAGAGGCAAAAGATCGCGACAGGGTTGCCCCAAACGGCAAAAATCTTCTTCACTACCTGAGGATTGAGAGACCACTCGTGAGGGAAAGAATGGTGCGACTGAGTTTGTCCGCAAGGATGTTGGATTTTCACGGAATGTGCGCTTACAGAAAGCGTTTGGTGGAGATTGCCCATTCCCAGACTCTCATGGCCTCTCGACAAAGGGATAGGACCTGGTTCCTCCCTGTTTGTTGATGTACCAGACTACCGACATGTTGTCTGTCTGAATCGCAATAGTCCCTGAAGGAAGAACGTGGTGAAGTGCTTGCAACGCTAGAGCACCGCCTCATTTCCAGGACGTTTATATGCAATGAAGTCTCTGTGGAGTTCCACGTGCCTTGGACAATCTTCCCAGAATGCCCCACCCGAGGCAAGAAGCGTCCGTGGTCACTGTGGCTCGGGAAATGCTGCACAAAAGGGTCTCCCTGTCAGAGGCTCCGGAGATCGAAGCCACCAAAGAAGGGAATCCTTGCATGCTTTGCTGACCACTATCGGAGTGATGTTAGAGGAACAGAGAGGGACCACTGAACTTGAAGGGTCCATTGAAGAACCCTCATCCTCAGGACTGCTGTCGGAAATGGTTGCAGGACCGCTGCGACACTTCAGGTTGGAAATTCTGTCTGGGGTGAGGAAGGCTCGCATTGACCTGGTGTTTAGTCTTCCTCCTATGAAATCTATAACTTGTGTGGGGTGCAGTAAGGATTTCTCCCAGTTGACAGTGATGCCCAGCCTTGGGGCTATCTGAAGGAAGTAGTCCCTGGCTGAGCACAGAAGATGCCTTGATGATGCCGTTAGGAGCCAGTCGTCCAGGTACGAAAGACCTGTAATCCCTGGAGCCTCAGGTGGGCCGCTACAACAGCTAGAACCTTGGTGAACACCCTGGGTGCTGAGGTGAGACCAAAGGGAAGGACCCTGAACTGATAATGACTGGCTCCCAGCCCGGCGAAGAAACCTCCTGGACCGTCTGTCCATGCGAATGTGGTAGTACGCCCCTGAGGTCGATGGAGCACATCCAGTCGTTCTCCTCAAGAGGGGAGTATAGATTGAAGGGTGACCATCCGGAACTTTTGCTTGGTTACTGACAGGTTCAGCAGGGAAAGATCAAAGATCGGTCTTAAGTCCCCGGTTTACTTTGGCACAAAAAAGAAGGAGGAGTAAAACGCAGACCCGGTTGGATCTGGGGATGCACTGGATAGCTCTTTTTCTAGCAGCTGTCCACTTTGATAGCTGCCTGCCCTTTTGGTTGGGTGGAACATCTGGGAGGCTGCGAGATCTGGGAACTTTGTATAGGGAATTGTATAACCTCTGGATATCACGCAGCACCCAACGGTCTGTTGTGATGGACTCCCAAGTTAGGTGCCTCGAAAAACACCCCGACTGCCTCCAGAGACGGACAGCCGGGCAACCCTTCAGGGCTGCTGCGTGGGTCTATCAGAGAAAGGTTCTCTGGACCCAAAGTTTCTAGGAGCCCCTGCCTCTAGGACGGCGACCTCCCTGTCCTCCTCTGCCACGGGAGGACTGGTTATCCGAGCAGGTTGGGACTGCTGCGACTCGAACCACATCTTCTTCTGTCCCTTTTGGTTCTTCGAGAAGGACCTCTGGGGAGCTGAGAAGCGGACTCCGGCAGCCAGTCTTCCGTCCTTCTCGCTCTGGACTAATGTTTCGAACAGTTTTGCCAAACAAGGCAGAACCATCGAAGGGGCATTCGCGAAAGTCACCTTGAAGGGCTCTGCGAAATCACAGTGGCGGAGCCAGGCCTGCCGCCTCATGACTAGGCCTGCTCCGCTGGCTCTGATGTGTTAGAAACTGCTCTAAGAGTGGCCATTGGGGTGAGTATACTGCTTATCCCCACCCGACATGGACTTTCTTTAATCAGATCCCGCTGCATCCTGATGGTAGTTCAGCTCTCAAAGAGAAGGTTGCTGAACTGAAAACTCGATCCATCGGAGGATGCATAGAGGGACTCTCCTGGGCCAATTCCCTCTTAGTGGCTGCAGCCATCATCATGGCATCTACTGGGGCCATTGCTCCAGTGAGTGCGGTCCGCGGTCAGGATGCTTGGGTACAGGCTCAGTCGGATCCTTCCACCCTCTGATGGATATAAGGTCCACCTGAGGATCGGCAGGAGGGAACACCCAAGAGGTAGATGGGCCATGCCTCCAAGAACACAGACTGAGCTGAGGAGGCCTTGGGGCAGACCACCCCCTGATCCTCAACATTTCCATAATGTCTCCAAATGAGACGTCCTCAGGGGTGACCTTGGGAGCCTTCCCTTCATCCAGGTCGTCCATGTGCCTCCGGGCTGTCCGAGGAGTACTCTTCCGCAGCTGGATGTTCCAAGGGAACTACTTGGGACATCGAGGCGGGCTGTCCCTGGGACCGCTGGTGGGGCCTGGCCCAACTGCAACTCAACAGTGCCCTTGATCCGACCCACCCCGGATCCAACTCTGCCCGGCGACGGCGCCCGACAGCCGAACCCATGGTGTGGGTCAGAGAAGGAGCCAAAGGGCGGGTGGCAAAAGCCTCCCCGATGGGGGGCACCAAAGGCGAAAAAGGGGCAAGCCTCCCCGGATGGGGCACTCCCATTTGCATTTGGGCCTAGATGAATTTCTTCATCATCCGTCCATGTCTGCTTCACTCATGGAGAAAGGTCGATCTCTCGAGGCCACCTCCTCGGACCCAGAGAGAACCGAGGGGAGTGGAGCTGAGAGGAGGGAAGCTAGAAGGCACAGGTGGAGGAGAGCCCACAGCAACTGTTTGCTGTGTAGAAGGGGCAGAAGCCGGCGGCATCTGGAGGAGAAGTCCCGCACCAACCAGCTTCTCCCGCTCCTCTCGGTGGGGGGGTTGAACTGCACAAATGGTACAACCAGATGACAGGTGTTCAAGTGGCCATCCGCTGGGGACAGCTTATGGCCACACGAATACTGCCTTATGGGCTTCAGACATGTTAAGCCCTAACAGGCCTAAACACACACACACACACAAACTAAAATTAAAAATGAAAGCCTAACACAAACACTTCTAACTAATTAAATTAAAAGTTAAAGTTTTCAAAATTTTCCTGTCAGAAAACTTATCTGCACTAGGAGCTCAAGGAAAACGAAATCTGAGGTCAGTCAGGGCTTGGCAGGGGTTATGGGTAGAGGGAGCTAGGAGCTCAGATCCGATACCCACAGGTTGCAGACAAATGAAGTCTGCCTACTTCAGATCATAGCCTTGTGAATATTCATTAATTCTGCTCATTCAACCTCCACAATTTTGTGTTACATCCTGTTAACCTACAGTCTCTAAATATACCTATAAAATACTAGCATGTGTGTATATGTGTGCGTGTGTGTGTGTGTGTGTGTGTGTATATATATATATATATATATATATCTATATATATATGTATATATATATATATATATATATATATATATATATATATATATATATATATATATATATATATATATATATATATATATATGTATATATATATATATATATATATATATATATATATATATATATATATATATATATATATCACATTTTGGTATGAAAAACACATTCATACATTTGTAAAAAAGCACATTATAACATGTAGAAGTGCTCATTTGTGCTATGATGAAAACACATATGTACATCCTTGGAACACAATATTGCACTTTTATTATTTGGATGCTATATCCTAACATATTATCTCATTTCTCATTGCACCAACTTACTTTTTGCTATATTCACTTGTCTCTGACTTTAATATGTGCATGCATATACCCTACTTCGACATGTCATTCATATCCTTGCATCCAAGATTGGTTTGGTGGGGATATAGTCATTCAGCCCAGTTTCCTTTGTTGCATTTAACCCGAGTTGCCATTTGATCTCTTTTTCTGCTAATTTTACCTTAACATTTCCTCCCCTTAAGTCCACTTTTACCTGTTCTAAAATCCCAAATTTAAACGTATGGCTTGCATCATATTTATGTACGTGCCTACAGAAAGCATTATTTGTATCATTTTCCTTATACAATAGGTGTGATCATATATCCTGCTCCACAGTTGTCTGTCCATCTTCCCCACATAATAACTCGGACATGTCATACACTTAGCCAAGTATATGACATGTTGGAATAAACAACTCCCTTTCTTAAACCTTACTCTAGTGTGGTTGATGTCCCCTTATGTAATTCATTTCCCTTCTATAATCTCCTTGCACTGTTGACACTGCCCACATTTTTAGTATAGCCATCTCCAGTGCCACCCTTTGTTCTGCCTTTCACTCTTTCAAGCCTATTCTTTAGGTTAGACCCAGTCTTGTACACATACATAGGCCCTGTGCCCACTTTACTGTAAACCAAGTTGTCACTTCTTAAAATATTCCAGTTTTGTCACATTATTTTCTTTATCTCCTCAGCATATGGACTATAATCCACAACACAAGCCCTATGGTAAAAAGTTTCCTTTTCATTCTCATAGTCACTCCTATACTTCTCCAACCCAATACCAAGAAGTGGTTTATATTTTTCCCCCATTCTCTCAGTACATATTGAGTGACATTGTCTGTTAAATGTCTGGGGTAACCCATTTCCCCAAATAATGTTCTTATATATTCTCCTTCTTCATTTCATTGAAGTCAGATGTCATTCTCGCAGCTCTTATGCACTGACCCTTAATGATACTCTTTTTTGACTTGCTGGGTGACAACTAATATATTCTAAATATGAGTTGCCGAATGTTTCTTTTCTATATATTCTGGATTTGAATCCTGCTGTCCCATTCGATACAAAAGTATCTAGGTATGCTATTCCTGTCATGCTATTACTATGGGTGCATTTTAAATAACTACTGATATCATTCAAATACTTCACAAATGCAGCTACTTCATTGATTGTATCATCCCATAAAATAAAACTATCATCCAAAAACCTAGTGTAGCATATACATTTACTAGCATATTGACTACCCAAAATATATTTGCTTTCCCAATTTAGCAACACCATATTTGCATATATGGGGGTGCATGCTGCCCCCATGGCCACCCCACTTTTTTGTCTATAGTACTCACCCTCAAACCAGATGTAATTGAAATCCAATACAATAGACATAACTCACAAATTAAACTCATCTTTTCCCACTCAAAGTTCATATACTTCTGAATACTGTTACTAAACCGTTCTAGTCCTTCTTCCTTTGGGATGCAGGAGAACAAATCCACCACATCAATGGTTACAAACACTAATCCTTCCTTCAAAATTTCTGGTTTTAGCCTTCCCAAAAAATCCCATTAGTCTTTCACTATATGATGTACTTTATCATATATTGGTTTCAACCATCCATCTATTACTTTCTCATATGGGAATGTCTTAGACCTACTACCGGAAATAATGGGCCTGTAAGAGGGATCTTCAATACTTTTATGGATCTTGGGGATCCCTACTATGGTGGCAAGTACTGGGTGTTCCACTCTCAAAAAATTGTACAAATTCATGTCTATCGTGTTGTCCAAAAGGAACTCCTCTAGATATAAATCGATCCTTCTATGTCCAATATTTACTTCATTGATAGAAGATACCATATACTTACTATCATTATGTAATATTTCAAATATTTTGTTGTTATAATCATGTGTTTCTACTAATACTACACCCCCCCCATCGGGTTTCATGACTCGAATGTTGGCCTCATAACATATTTCATTTATAGGTTCATAGGTAGGTACTAGGCTATCTGCCCGAAGGCATTTATAAGCCTAGCCAGAATGTGTTGGCTTTCGCTGTCCCCTTAGATTAGTTCCCTATGTTTCTGTCCAGCAGAGCGACTGAAGTGATCCCCGGGGTAAACATTTTGTTTCCCATCCAATCGTCAAGGTTTCTCTTGAAGAGTGTTAGCGAGGAGCTCTACCTAATGTAGATTGGAATGTTGTTCCAAAGCATGGGAAGTCTCTGTGACAGGAATCTATCCCTCCAGCATGTCCTATTTATTGTTGTGATGAGGTTTAGATCCCTAGAGCGTGTGGCTCAAGGGGATAAGCTTTTCTTTAGGTGGTGCATGTCCATCAGTTCTGGGTTGGACATGGCCTTGTATGTCAGGCAGAGATCACCTCTGAGTAGGCGGTATGCATCCGAGTACAGCTGGAGTTTCTTCAGTCGAGCTGCATAGGGCATCTGTTTGAGGCCAGTGATCCTCTTGGTGAGGTACTTCCATGGTCTTTCCAGCTGTTGTAGGTGTCTTGTAAGATACATCCCAAATAGGGCATTGTACTCTATGATGGGTCTGATGAGTAATGAGTAGAGGGGCACAATGACCTCTTTTGATCTGGATGTGAACCCTTTTGTGCTAAGGTGTGCCATGTAGAAGGATTTTCTAACCACTTTGGCAATGTGATTATCAAAGGAGAGTTTACTATCTACTTGGGTCCCCAGATCCCTTATTATGTCTTCCGTATTTAGGGGACTACCACCTATGTGGTAGTTTGTGGGTACTTTGTTTTTTTCAAAGGGGATGACTATGCACTTTTTGGCATTTAGCTTGAGGCCATGATTTTGACAAAAGGTGTCCGTCTCAGTGAGACCATTTTGGAGGATGTCTGTGTCAGCTGGAGAGTCAATTATAGCCCCTAGTTTGCAGTCGTCTGTGAACTTGGTCAGCCATAGTCCTCCTGTGCTTGCCTGGACCTATGAGAAGTATATGCCGAACAGGAGGGGTCCTAGGACTGAGCCCTGGGGAATGCCAGTTGTAACTGGTTTAGAGTCAGACCTAGCTCCCGCAACTCTTACCATGTGGGTTCTGTCCGTGAGCCAGCTGGCAATCCATCTTGTGATGTAGGGGTTTATGTTCAGGCTGGTGAGCTTGTCTATAATACCAGAATGGGGAATGATGTCAAAGGCCTTTGTGAGGTCTAGGTAGGCTGTGTGTACCATCTTTCCCTCATTTATAGCCTTGGTAACTGTCTCAAAAAAGTCCACCAGGTTTAAGAGGCATGATCTGCCCTTAAAAAAGCCGAACTGGGTAGGATCCAGTGTTTGGAGGTTCCCAATGTCTCTGTTAATGAGTTCCATGATGATGCACTCCATAGTCTTGCAGACCAAGCTAATCAGGCTTATAGGGTGATAGTTCTCGGGGTCTGTTGTGGCTCCACCTTTGTGGAGTGGAATAACCGTTGCTGTGTGCCACTCTATGAGTATGCAACCTGTGGAGAGGCTGAGTTTGAACAGTGTGTTTAGGTGAGGGGTTAGTTTGTCTTTGAGCTCATGTAGGATGCAGCCTGGGACACCGTCCAGTCCCATTGATGCTGTATGTTTGGCTTTGGAGAGGGCTGTTTTAACCTGACTGTCTGTGATTTCAGGAGCTCTACATTCTTCTGGTATGGTTATGGGCCATTTTGGGGGTGAGAGGGAGGTGAAGTTTGCGCTGAACCAGTCTGCCAGGATCTGGGCAATATCGGTCGGTTCAGTGAATTTTGTACCAATCTGCACTAACTCCGAGCAGATCTGAGCATTGCCACTTAGATTCTTGACATAGCTAAAGAATGCCTTGTGGTTATCTTTGGTGTCCTTGGCAATTTTTATTTTGAAACTCGCCTTGGATGATTTTATGAGGGATCGTATTTTCTTGCTGATACTGATCAGGGATGTCTTCCCTTCTTGGGATTTTACCCTTTTCTGTACTAGTTTCCTCCTTCTATTATATAGCTTGTTTATGGCAGGAGTCCGCCAGACTGGTTTCCTTTTCTTAGAGGAGTGAGTCTTGGTTTTGACTGGAATAGCACAATCCATGCATTCTTGTAGGTGACAGTAGAATGCATTAGTAAAGGATTTTGCAGCTTGGACAATGTTGTCCTTTAGCATGGGGGATTTGAAACTTTCCACCTCAGTCTTAAGTAAAGTGAAGTTTGCTTTTGAAAAGTTTTTTGCGGTGGTTTCCTTGTCCGGGGTGGGGGCAGAATGTAGATATCCAAAGTGATTTGTTTATGGTCAGATCTAACCAGTGAGGGGTTGACCTCCGGTGTGGAGCACCAGTCACCCATGTTGGTGATGACCAGATCCAATATGTTGTCACCTCTGGTGGGAGTGTTGACCAGTTGATCCAGGGCATTTGAGTTTATAAATTCTAGGAAATGTTGGGCAAGGGAGTTAGTACTTGAGTAGTTCTCCCAATTAATGTTTGGGTAATTGAAATCACCCAATATTAGGGTGTTTGGTAGGACCTTTATATTTCCCAGTGTTTCCAGAAATGCGGAATTGGGGTCCTGGGACATGGTGGGTGATCTGTAGCAAGCTACAATTTGAATTGCAGTTTTGCCCATTGTTAGTTGCATGTGGATGATCTCTGAAGCATCGTGCTGTGCCACTAACCTGGAGGTGCGGGTATCCTTGATGAATATGGATACGCCCCCCCACCTTTTGTATTTTGGTCTGGGTTCTGTGGCCGAAATGTATGGTATGAGTTGTAGCCTAGTAGTGCTGGGGTGCTCTCTGGAGCCTTAAACCAGGTTTCTGTTACTGCACATATATTGATTTTCTCCATAATGAGGAATGCCTCGAGTGCGTGCATTTTGCTTCTGGCATTGAGTAGCATTACCCGCAGCTTTTTGTTACTTGTGCTATTTATGGCGGTGGGTTTGTCTTTTGAGCCTTGCCTAAAAAAGGCACTATGGGGGTGGTAAGAGCCTTGGCCAGTATTCGAAAGCCTAAGGGTGACAGGTGCAAGCCATTTCTAGTGAAGCAGCGTGGCTTGTCGAGCATGTCTTCCCAGGCAGACAGACACTGGATCCCCTTTGAATGACACCAGAAACTTAGCCAATTGTTGAAATTGATATTTTTTTCTTTATACTGTGGTATCATTCTTGGTGAGGGCAGGATGCTACTCAGGGTCAGGGTCATACCGGCCTGGGCTGCAAGATCAGAGAGCTCTTCCATGTCTCTTTTCATGTAGTCCAGGGAGGTATGGCTCAGGTCATTCACACCAACATGGACAATGACAGAGTCATATTTGTACTTGTTCTGGAGTGACCTGAGTGCTTGTGTTATGTGGCGGATCCTGGCACCCGACAGGCAGCTAACAGTGACCTTCTCCTTATTCAGCCTAGTGATTGGGACGTCAGTGTGCCTGACTATAGAGTCACCTATTACTAGTATGTTTGGTATGTTATTTTGCCTTAAGGGCTGTGATTGCATGGCACACTGATTTTGTGAAGTATGTGTTTCATGATTTGTGTTGGGGGGGTGGAGGTTGCTTGGATGTCTGCTTTGGAGGTCTCTGTTGCTTTTGCAGATTTTTATTTAGAGCCTCCGAGTATGTTTTCATGTATTTATGTGTGTTTTTTGCTGGTACTGGTTTAATGGGTCTATGTGAGACTGGTGGTGTGATGCAAGTATTTCCCTTCTCCTCTTGACTGTCTGATCCAGCCTTGGGTTGAGAGAGCTTAGCCTCCAGTTTGGCTGTATAATTGCATCTCTCGCATGTATTAGTGTTTGGTGGTAGGAGGAGAGGGTTGTCTGTGTACATGAGGCAGTTGCAACATTGCCTCAAAATGCCCAGATTCACCAGTTGGACTGGAGAGTATGCCTGAAACTGCCCTTTGGACATGCCTGGATAGGTACAGTGAACTGTTTTACTGAATGGCTGGTAAGGTTGAATAGAGAGCCTTGTCCTTCTGTACAGTATAAGAGGGTCTAGTGCTAGGGTTTATAAGTGCTTGCTATGAGTTTTGAGCAAATGCTGGGCTGAGAAATGAATGGCTTGAGTGCTTAAGTTGAAAGTTTGTCTAGTTCCAAGGGAAAAATTGAAGAGGAGACTTTGTGGATCCGGGAATAGTTATACCCTAGCTAGCTGGCGCTGCATGGTGTGCAAAACTGGGCAAATGCGGTATTTATAGCAGGGAAATGAAAGAGATAGAAATTAGTCCAAAATGGCCAATAAACTACTAATTTCAGGGCTGAAACCACTCCTCCAGGGACAAATAGACTGCTCAAAGCTCCCCTCTCTCATAGGTGAACAGAGAAACTTCCTTCTATCCATGTAAGGTATGGGCAAACACAGAGATTTGTAACACAGTCCTGAATTCAGCACTTAACCTGAAAACTGGACTATACTAGCGTAGAAAGGTAGGAAACAAGCATATATTTTTTTTTTCAGAAAATAAAGCAGATACAATCAAAAAAACTCTTTCAATGCACAGTAAAGGATACTTATTGTTATATATCTCAGATTAGAGTTGTAGTCACTGCCACTAGTAATAAAGCAGGAAGAAACACAAATACAGTAAAAGCAGATGAATAGAATGCAATTTATATATATATATATATATATATATATATATATATATATATATATATATATATATATATATATATATATATATATATATATGTATATAAAAACAATAGAAAACAAACAAATGATTTAAACAAGTTACCCAATTAACCAGAAAAATGCTCAAAACTGAGCCCTGCTCCAGCAGTTTTCAATCAGACAAGTTCTAACTGCACACTCCTGCTGTTAGGGTGCAGGGGAACCTTCTCCAAAAAAAGTTGGCCTGGGTCAATGCTCAAGTTATACAAACAAAGCTAGATTCAGCAGGCCTGAATCTGGTCTATGCTGCAGCAAAAAGGTGCACCTATTTCAGAAAGAAACAGTTCAAATAAGCAGGCACAATAAGCCTGTGACCAGAAATTTCCAGCTCAGAAGGGCAGAATCCAGCCTTCCACAAGATTGCAGACCACACCTTCTTAATGTAAAAAAACTGGCCCAAAGCCCAAGTGCTTAAACCAGAGCTAATACACTTTAGAACAGACACTAAGCCTTCAATCAGCAACCCAACTCAGAAGGATGCAAGCTTCCTGTCCTGCCACAACAGTGCAGACCACAAACCTTCCTAATGTGAAACAACTGGTCTAAAGCCCAAGTGCATAATCCAAAGGCTTAGAATAACAGTTACAATTTAATCTGCTACCAACAAGCAGCAACAAATGCAGCAGAATAAATGATATTAAGTACTTTTAAGAACAGGCAGCAAGAGCAAAATAAGTAATAAAGTAGGAAGAAACACAAACACAGTAAGCAGATGAATAAAGTGCAAAAACATTTTTTTTTCTCTCTCCGTATTAGGTAGAATGAGCTAAAGACACTAGACTGGGAGGAGTGTCACAGATCAAATATACAATAGGGGCAAAGCCACCAAGTATAAAAAGAAAACACCAATAGGGAAGGCAGTGTGGGGGAAAAATCAACTCAAAAAATAACACTTTCAACACAGATCAGAAGCCAGCAAATATGATCTAAATAAATCAAGCAAAAGCAATTAGAATACTGTAGAACTTTGGAAAGAAGTGCCAAAAAATATACTTATCAATTTATAGTTTGAGTTGTAGTAATTTGTTTTCCTCCTTACTTAAGTTGTATCTTCACTTTCCCTTCATATACTTCTCTTACAACTTATGCATTTCCTCTGTGACCAACCTCTCATATGTAACTAATGTCGGATGTAAAGGGGGCATATATTTACTTTTTTTCTTAAACACATTCTCCTGTATACTTTTTTGGTTGTCTTGAAAGTGTATAGCCAAATTTAATTTTCTCAAGTACAATTTAAACTCCATTAAGGTATCTACTACACTGAATATTTCATAAGGGACATATTTCATACCTTTTGTGAACAACATAAAGTGTTTTTTCAGGCTTTAATTGTGTGTAGTTATATATATTAAATTGCCCCATGCTGAATTGTACAGCATTATGCTGCTTTATCTCATCATTGCCTCGTTTCTCCATCCTTCCTTCCCCTGCCAATGGTTCACCCACCCATCTGTACTCCCCCCTCCATGCATCCCTGTACTCCCCTGTCCATTGTTGATTCCTTCCTAAAAAAAATGTCACCATTGTAATGTGTTCTATTTTCATTTCTATCCATATAAGGATTATATTTCCGACCCCTACCATAAGAGCTGTTATGTGCTCTGTCTTCCTTTTTCCAAGTATAAGCCATTTATCATACTGTTCTATATCTCTTTGTAATTTGCAACACTTCTTATTAAATATTTTCTTGCTCTTATCATCTACAAAATCATATTGCTTCACATATAGTTTTTCCCACTGATTGAATGACATGTCTTTCTTTATTTTTTCATTCAATTGTTCAACATCCTTTAACAAATAGCAAAGTAAAAACAAAAAAGGACCCAGGTAACTGCAAGTTCCTCCACTTTAATGTCACGATACAAGATGTTAGGCGAAAAAGTCCCACACACTAAGTGCTTTCACCAATATACAATGGTTTCTTCAGAGTTGAGTGGGAACTGATAACAAATACATTTAAAAAGATGAGCATCACCAAAATATAACCAATCAAATGCTAGAAAAATTTAAAATGTATTTTGCCACACCTATACATTTCCTAAACACAGATTAATTTATAGCAGGTACTGCTTAAGAAAAAAATACTAATAAAATATTAGCATATTAACTTTAAAAACTGTTTTCCTTTGTCCATTTTCAATAATGTTTAAATAAAATCAATGCTGTCAAATACTTAATTATAAAACAATCAACATTACTAATATAAATCTGTGTCATTATGCTAACACTTAGGTAAACAATAAGTAGTTACTGTTGATAAAAGTAAGTGCATATAGATATTTATCACAAAGTTAATGCTCTTGTTTTTAACATGGGCAAAATGGCAATGTTTTTGTTGAGCCCTGGTGGACACATAGCGTTAGGTCTAAATTGTCATTTAATTTCTAAGTTTTCTAATTTTACCTTAGAATCTCCCCCTCTCTCACATGGAAGTACCCTGTCTATAACAAATAAAATTATTTTTTTTAAATTAATACATGATATACTATGTATATAAAGTGCATTATGCTGGTTTCTAATTCTAATTGTTCTTATATGTTCAGCTATCCTGTCCTTTAATCTCTGTGTAGTCATTCCCACATAATAACTTTTGCAGCTGATACATGTAGCAACATATATTAACATTGTAGTATTACAACTACATCTACCAGGACGATAAAGTTCTGTAATAACCCATAACAGAAACATAAGGTCCATTGTTGATAAATTTACAAAATTTGCATGCACCACATTTGTACATTAAAGACACCTGCTTTTTGTTCTTAGGTGCTTCCAAAATATTCTTCAAGTTTTTACCTCTACTATAAGTGATTGTAGGTTTAGAACCCAAGACTGTTTTACTTTGTTCATTAAAACCTATCTTTCTTGCATTATTAATAACTGTGTGCAATGTCGAGGCTAAATGGTTGTATCTCAAAACCATTATACTACCATGCACAATAGCTTTTGTGGTTGAGTGGGGTGTATGGCAATATTGGGACCCAGAACACAAAATAGGTTGAAAATACGTGTACCTCTTAGAAATTATTTCATTTCTAACTTTTAGCACAAAATTAAGGGGATACCCTCTTTCTAGAAACTTTCCCACTAACTTGTATATTTCATCCTTAAAAATGATCTCGTCACTAACCAATCTTGATAGCCTAACCATCTGTCCTTTAATTATTCCTTTCTTCTGGTGGTAGGGATGGCAGCTATTGTAATGAAGCAATGCATTGGAAAATGTTTTTTTCCTGTGTGTGCTACTACTTAATGTACAGGTATCGTTTTTTTAAATGGATATCAAGATAATCTATTTCACTCTCATGCCATGTACTTGTAAAGTTTGGAAATGAAGTTGTACTATTTAAATATTCGACAAACATATTTGCCTCATAGCCATTACCATCCCACAAGATCAGAATAACATCTAAAAATCTACAATATAGTAAGATCTTAGACTTAAATTGGGACTGAAACACATGTATCACCTCCCAATTGAGTAACACTAAATTAGCGAATATAGGGGCACATATAGCCCCCATAGCTACTCCAGAGGTTTGATGGTAGAGCTCACCTTCAAAATTTAAAAAATTGTTCAACAAGACCAGTTCCATTAGGTCAACCAATACATTTATTCTGGTTTTATCAACACCATGTTCTCTCAACAAACTTTCATGAAAGAAGGATAACCCCTCCTTGTGTGGTATTGTAGAAAATATATTTATCACATCAATAGTGCGAAATGAAAAAGTGCCATTAGTCTCAAAATTCCTAAGTCTCTCTAAACAGTGCCATGAGTCTTTTAGAATATGTGGTATGCCCCCTATAAGGTTATTGGTCATATGGTCCACAAATGCAGCTAGAGACTCAGTTTTTGAGCCTCTAGCTGCCACAATGGGTCTAAATGGTGGATTATTTAGACATTTGTGGATCTTGGGTATCCCAAAGACCACAGGTGTAATAGGATGTTTAACAGAGAGATATTTGAATTCATCCTCATTAATAACCCCTTGAAATAAAGCATCTAATAGATACAGATCAATCTTAGCATGTGCAACATTCATTTCATTTTTCGTCACACTACTATAGGTGAGGGGGTCACTCAAAATCGCATACATTTTAAACACATAATCATTGTATGACATGATCACAATGCCCCCTCCCTTGTCCGGCTTCATGATACGTATGTTGTTATTAACTGCCAGACTGTGTAAATTTTTTCTCTCATCCTTACTTAAATTGTCACTCATTTTCTTAGGGTTCTTAAGTATATTCCTTATTTAATTTTCAACTAATTTCTAAAACACTGTCACATCAGTATTATTGGGAGATATAAATAAACTTCTCTGAAACCCAGTGTTAGCCCTACTAGCATTTTGACCAGAAAAAAAACATTCTTAAGTTAAGTTGTCTTGTGAATAGTTTCAAATTAGTAAGAATGTCCACCACATCCAACTGAAATGTAGGTACAAAAGTAATACCTTTACTAAACAAGCTGGGGTGATGTTCATTCAAAATTAAGTCACTATAGTGGCAAATAGTGAAATTATCTCTACTAAATGTTTCACAAATTACTGTTTCACCAAATAAAGTGTTGTTCATTAATAAAGTAGAATTAATGTCAACATTGCACAAAGGGGTGCTAATAGACAGTACATTTATCTCCCCCCCCCCAACGTCTGTTGTTGTTGTAGTTGTTGTTGTGATATGTCCTATTGTAATAGGTACCACTGTTTTGTTGATAATAATGGCTGTGGGCCCCCTTTCTCCCTGTTCTTTAACCGCTCCGACCACCTTGGCTCAGAGCTCACGGTCAAAAAATGCTCTTCATTATGATATCTATCATCTCTATCAGAGTTTCAAGTAAAAAAGTAAAAAATGCACAAAGATAGCACACAGCGAAATGTTTAATCACAACCAAGTACAAGGTGGTAAGCACTTTCACAACCGAAGTTGCTTCATCAGACACCACAGTAAAAAATGCACAGGTTTAAATAGATATCTAAAATACCAATTAATCAATAAATATCACACAATGATTAAATAACACTTAAAACAATTAAGCCTTGTGCTCAAACTAATAAAGACATTGCTTAAAATCATTGTACAAGAATAATTCAAACACCATACATAAGAAAGCACTTAAATAACTTATAAAATCATAATAAAACATAGAAAAATACAAACATTAATCAGCAAAAGTTATATAGAATACCTGGAAACTGAAGGCAAGCTGAATACATAGACTAACTTTAGAAAAACTACTATAGCTAATCTTAGTGCTTAAGATGTCTAGCCTTTAAAAAAGGAACCAAGGAAGTAGTAGCATTCAAACCAGGATACTTTTCAGCATTAAGTTTCAGAATCTACTTCTGTTCATGCCCCTCTGTGATATTCTCAATGTCACCACCTCTAGGGTTTTTATAAATATGTTGTAAAACAAAGAACTTAAAGGAATGAGAATGACCATTGGACATAACATGATTAGCTAGAGCATTTGATGGCTTATTATTATTAATATCTCTTAAATGGTCTAAAATACGATCTTTAAGCATTCTATTTGTTTTTCCTACATAGAAAGCAGGACATTGTACACAAAAACAATAATAGACCATGTCTGTAGATCTACAATCTGTGTATTGATTAGTATACAATGAAAAAATGTCTAGTAGGATGTACATATTTATTCTTACTGTATATAGACTGACAAGCACTACAATTCCTGCATGGAAAAGTGCCATGCCGACTGGAACTAATAATAGTTCTACATAATTCACCATGACATAGATGTTGCTTAAGGGATTTGTTGTTTTTAAAACTAAAAGTAGGAAAATATCCAACCTTGTCTATCAATCCAGGCACTTCTTGTAACAAATACCAATGTTTCTTAACTACATCTAAATATTGGTTGATATTACTAAAAAACTGCAACACCACCCTAAAATCATTACTAGTTCTGTTAGTATATCTTATATTGTCAACAGCATTACCAGCATTAAAATAGGGTTTACATCTAGTACTTCTCAGCTTCCAGGCATTAGAGATAGTCTGTTAGTGAGTACCCCCTATGCAAAAATTATTTTTTTAAGTTGGATAGGGCAGCTACTGCATCTTCATCTCTACTATGTAATTGCAGTGTTCTAAAGACCTAACCCTTGAGCACGTTCCTAGGAACATGTCTGGCGTGCATACTAGATTTGTACAAAAGAGTATTTTTTTCTAGTAGGTTTAAAATAGATATTACTGCAAAGACTATTTAAATCAGATTTACTGACCTGCACATCAAGGAAACTGATGTCAGTGTTGGAACTATGGTAAGTAAACCTTAAAAAATCAGTGGTTGAATGCAAGTATTCCAGGAACTGGGCCAAATCAAAACCAGAGCCTCTCCACAGCATAAACACGTCATCCACAAAACAGACGTACCAAAGTACCTGTCCAAAAAATGGATTATTACTCGACAACACATTTTGCTCTTCCCAGCTGACCAAAGCCAAGTTGGCGTAGCTGTTGGCACACGCAGTGCCCATGGCCACGCCAACTTTCTGCAAAAAGAATTGCTCCTGGAACATTTCAGCATATATTTGGTATATATTTTTGGTTATAACAGTAGAAAATATTATAAACATGAGATATGACTACATAGGTCTGGATCCTAGCTCTCACTGTAATGCGCAGTCACAAAATAGGAGGGGGGACTTATCCATCGTTGCCCCACAAACACCTTTGCAGCAAATACATGGCATACTTCCTCAAACAACCAACTGCAACTGAATGTACACTGATATCAAGGCATGATCTGTTATTTGTAAATGCACTTGATGTAATATATTTGGATGTAGTACATCTACTGATCACTCAACCTGCTATGATTATTCCTTGCAAATATACAGCTGTGTCCTAACTTTCTGTGTTTCTTGGTCATTCATCAATTATCTGACCAGTTCTCAGAGATATGCAGTGTGTAAGCCAGTCTATATCATTTACCTTAAAATGTGTGAGGATATTCACTGGGCAGAATATGATTTGCAGTTGCCATCAAATTAATAGAAGGTTGAAAGCCACAAACAAGCATAGACTTTTGTTTTGGGGGTGGGGAGCAAAGGTGGGTTCCTGTCATGGAACATGCAAGGGTATAATGTTCTTTCAAGGGGGTGGACCCAGGCTGAGCTGCTGCTACGGCACAAACAAGGCTATGCTGCTCTTGTTACTCTCCTTGTTTTGCATCCTGCCAATTTGATCTTGTGAAGGTGGTGAAGCCGGAAACTGCTATGTGTCCCATTACTTTCAAACTTCTCTCAGTTATGATTTTCCATTTCAAAGTATGGTGCTAAACTGAGGGCATGCAGTGATCATCATTACTTTGGGAAGGTATCAATGTACGAATATTTGAGGCCTGAGGCCTACTACTTGCTGATGGACACATACAAGTCAAATAACTCTCTGCTGTCACATGTGACATTAATTTCTGTACAAATCTCCCACCTTGTAGTTGCTTACTGTACCAAGTGATGAAATACAAGGACACGTCATAATATTATTATACAATGCAGTACATGCTCAGGACTTAGCTTGTAAATGCAGCAGTTGCCCGAGTGTTAGTTCAGGGCTGAGTGTGATGCAAGCAGTACACAGCCAATACATGGGGAGATAAAGGATGTGGCTCTCAGTTGAGGCTGGCAGAGGTCACAGGGTTCCTGTATTGTGTCCCTGTCCACCCTATAGTACTCTAGAATGTCCATGTCATGCATGTTGTGTTAAGTTAAATGTGGCCTGAAAACTCTTCTCTGTCTCTGCCTAGGTCTATTGGCAGCAGCAGCATCGCCTGCAGCCTGTAGCACATACAAATGGAGTTAAGCCACAGCAGCTCCTAAACTTCTGTCTGTGTAGATTTTCTGTGTCTGTACTCCACTACTTTTGAAATACACAGGAAAAACCAGCATGGAGTCTAAATGGTTGCTTTATAACTTCTTGACTAGCTCCACCAGATTGGTTGATTAGCATGCAGTTCAGCTGCTTATGCTGTAATTAGCATCCCTGAAACACAGTCTAGACAGATGCAGTCCATTAATAATCTATTCCATTATAAAAAGGCAAATGTGCAGCTAGCCAAATTGATGATGAGGATACTTGCTACATGTTCAGCAAAGCAAACTATTTACCAAGCTATCTTTATAGAGGACTAATGAACTCCAGCAGGTATGCTGTCATTTTTTTACCTACATAATGCTTATTCTGGAATATATTAATGAATAATGTGAAGCAAAGCCTTTCACACTGTTATCTGTATGCATTAGTTAGAAGTGTACTGATAGCATGGCCATGCTTGTCAAGCCATTTCAGAGGTACAAATGATTGACAATACATGAAAATATTAACCTGTGTGATACATATGTACAAAATATTTCAGTAACAGGTCCTTTGAATGCATGTTTACCATTTCAAATGTGTTTTATTAGCAAAATGGTTCAGGTGCCTGTTCTTCATTGGGTTGGGGGATCAAAGAGAAGTTACTGTTATGTCACAAACTAGAATGAACTGTTCCTTTTTTGGGAGCACTGTTGAATTACTGCTATGACACATACAAGGATAAGTTGCCCTTGCTACTCTCCTTGTTCTGCATCCTGCCTGTTAGCATTTCACATTTGTTGTATGTTTATGTTTTTCCAGTGGGTACTAATGACTGCCTACCTTAACTCTTTTATCTGGTAACAGTTACTTTGTACTTATGTGATAGTTACAGTATGTGTATTGTCATTTTGTTGTGTTTTAGGACCGAAAATGTGATTGAGGTGCAGATCTCCCCTTCAATGAGGCAGAGAACACAATCATAGTGGATGCATTCCATCAACAAGGTGCTTTTCTACTTGGAAGGGGTCATCCCAATATGCCAGAGAGGCTGAGACTGTGGCAACAGATCATTACTTACATAAATGCCATGGGCAGCCTCAGCTTTACTTATGAGCAGGTGTGCCATGGGGCCACTGACATGCTCACATCTGCACGGAGACATGCAGCTGCTGTTGCCCATGACCAGAGGTTAACTGGGGGTGGGCCTGCTGCAGAACCACCTCTCATCCCCAGTGAGGAATTCCTGGTGAATCTTCTGCAACAGGACAACTCATAGCAGAGTGGCCCCAATATGTAATTGATGTAGGTGTCCCTCCTTCTCAGTCCCAGGAAGAGCTTTCAGGTAAGTTTTGTTATATGACCAGTTCTATACTGTTGTATAGTAAAACAATTAAAATGAAAGTTATTTCTGTGTCACAGCGATAAGCTCGGTTTGGAGTTCTCAGCCACATTCTTGTTGAAGTAACACATCATGCCGATTGAGAGGAGTACACATAGTAACCCCTGCCTTACTGCTAAATGTGATGATGTTGGTTTTACCTCTTACTTAACTTATTTCAGGACTGTGATGATTCCAGCCACATAGGCCTCCTGCAGATGGTAAGCCAAATCAAGTTATTTCAGCACTGCAGATCAATTTCTAGAATGTGTCATTTTAGACCTGCTGTGTGTATTGCTGTACTGTGTGTAATAGTGGTAGCACTGTTAGTTGTTTAGCATATATTGCACCATAGTAGTGCAGGTATTAATGTATGCCTGTGTTTCTCCCTTTTTATCACAGGTGATCATGACAGTGGGAGTGCGGGCCCTGTGCCACATGATGTCAGTGTCTCATCAGACACTGATGATGATGGTGGCAAAACTGATGCACAGTCGGGGTGGTGAAGAGATTGAATCTGACACAGAGTTTGACATCCTGGCACCCCCTTCTTTTTCCCCGACAGTGCCGCTAGGCCTACACCTACCCAGACCACTGATATAGGAGAAGTGGAGGGAGATGGCACTGAGCAGGGAAATGTGGCTATTGTGGCTTCACTGCCTGTTGAGTCTCACCGTAGCCAAAGTGTTGGCGAGGTGCCACTCAGAAGAGTTGATAGGGGGACTCAGAGGGGGCCTGCTGTCCCTCCTTCACCTGCTGCAGGTGTCTCTTCCCATGTCACAAAACATATGTCATGGAGGCACAGGCACATTCTGAAAGGAGCTCCAGACAAATGCTCAGTGTTATGGATGTGGCACAATCTGACATGTGTGATTGCCTCCACCATGTCACTGATTCCCTGGATCAGATGAATGATATGTTGGAATAACTGGTGTCTGTGATGAACCAAGGGATGTCTGTGTTGGAACAAGCACTGTCTGTGATGGAACATCTGCTGAGAGGGGAATGGTGCCCTCTTGGGCGTAGTCAGCCACAACATCTGCTGATATTCCACATAGCCATTCCCGATTATGCTCCCATAGGGGCAGTACTTCTGCTGGTCCATTGGTGAGTATGCTGTTAACACCCAAACATGACAGGCTATGGGATCATGGTCCTGGATATTCTTGTGAAGGGAACATGTCCAGCAGACATTGGTCACGCTCAGGTAGCAGCACTGGGTGTAGAAGAGCCAGTGCAACTCCTGGCAGAGCCACTTCTCATGCTTGGGGGTGACAACAATGAACTGCTACCTCTGCCATGCATGGCTCACACCTGTCCAACATACCAAGCTATAGAGATAGCACTAAGCTTGGCTGTGTTGGCTGTGATCATGCAGACTCTCACACACCACTTTCAAATGGTGGACCCGTACAGACACACACAGCCTTCCTGCTTCCCTTTCAAACTCATACACACTCACCAACCTTTTGTGTCAGCCTAGGCCTCCTTCCTCCCCCCCCAGTGCCATGTGCCATATTCCTACTTTCTCTCTTTTGGATTCAGGGATACAACTTTGTGTCTGATGTATAGGGTGCATACCTACATTAGTGCCTAGTATATCTCCATTTGTGTCGCTGAACTGATAATTGTACCTGTCAGTTAAATTTGCCTTGCTAAATGATACAGTGGATAGCATCATCATGTCAGTACTTTCTAGTGTATCCTCTTGTAAGGGTTGTGAAGTCAGGAACTGTGATGTGTGTTATTACTTTATAATCTTTCTCTTTAATGTTTTCCAGTACATACGTATGGTGCACATCATAAGACATGCCATTACATTCAGATCTGAGGATTGCATGATAGCACTGTAGTCAAACTCATCAGAACAGTAATATGGTATAATGCTCTCTTTTGCATGAACTTCACCAGATACATGGAGTAGCTGGACAGACCACAGGGCTTTTTCATCTAGATAATATACTGCCTACTAACCATGACATGATGAAGACATATTGCTATCATCTGTCTGGTATTGCATTTCATTGTACCTGTTATTCTAAGCCAATTACTTTTAATTTAAGCACTTGGGGTTCAGCCCAGTTGTCTTACATTAAGGTTTGTAGTCTATACTCTGGTGGGAGGAGTGGGTAGCCACTACCCTTCTGATCTGGGAATTGCTGGTTGAATGCTTATTGTGGCTTTTGTTCTAAGTCTCTTGGTTATGGTTTAGGCACTTGGCCTTCAAACCAGTTATTTTACATTAGGAAGGTTTGTGGTGTAGATTCTTGTGGCAGGAAGGAGAGCCTACACACTCCTAAGCTGGGAATTGCTGGTTGAAGGCTTATTGTGTCTGTTATTCTGAAAGTGTCTTAGTTCTGGTTTAAGCACTTGGGTTCCAGACAACTTATTTCACACTAAGAAGGTTTGCTGTCTACACTCTTGTTGGAGTATTCTACTGAACTGCTCCTTTATTTAAACTGCTTGTTCTTCTGTTGTGATTATGATTTTTTGCACATTGTATTTCTAGTACTTCTGCATTTTATAGCATAGGCTTGATTCAGGATTTCTGAATCTATACTGTTTGACATTACTGGAGCACTAAAACTAGCCCTCTTATATTAAGAAGCCCCCCCCCCCTGCACCCTTGTGGGAGAACTGTACAGCCAAGAACCCATCTGAGTTGGGAATTGTTGTAATAAGGCTCACTGTTGGCCTTTCCCTTTTTTTCCTTGTTTAAAGTAGTTTAACTTCACTTGTATTCCAGTGTTGTGTTTTCGGGGAGTTTGCACTCAGTTTGCCATAGCTGCTTAGAGCTTGCATTGCTGCCCTGTGAGCAATTCAGTTGTCCATTGTGAAACATTGACACATTTTTGTAACCCTAGCCCTCCATAGAATAGACACATGTGTTACTCTTACATCAAAACCTGGTCCATCTAGCCCACTCCCCGCAAGTTACTGCAGTATATGCCTTCCATAATGGACGATAATGGATGGACAGTTTCCCACCATTTCTCCAGGCAGCCTGATTTATGTGGGCTTCCTGAGGTAACAGAGCAACTGCCTTATGTGTACTGACAAGCAGTTACTGCTAAAACAAATTAATACAACATGTGATAGCTGTATCTATACTATGAATTTGGAATCATTCTTTTACATAACAAAAAACTAGATATCAAACATGTCAGCACACACAATTCACCTCTTGCGCATAAGCTCACAACTTATAAACCTACATAAACAGAGATACTCACTAGAAACCTAACTAAAGATCAGACTCCTCTCAAGTGCAAACCTACTTGCAGACTTGACAGACTCCACTACACATAATAATATGCACACCAGTGTCTCAGCCAATAAGCCCCTCAGGCAAAACACCTCAAAACCAAATGACTTGATCATAAGTGACTCCATAGTGAGACACACAGATGCCCCCCTCACCAGGCTGGACAAGGAGAAGGTCACAGTCAGCTGCCTGTCAGGTGCCAGGGTCTGTCAGATCATGCACACATTCAAGAGAGAGGTTGATATAGTGGTTAAGGTGTTCACCTTATAGGCACTATGTGCAGAGTTTTATTCTCACATGGGGTAATTGACTGGGCTTGGAATGGCCCACAAGGAATGTTAGCCTTGTACGAATTTATGTGGGAGGTTGGCTTAATGGATAAAGTGTTTACCTTACACAAAAGGTGTAGGGTTTTATTCTCAAAGGGGGTAAATGGCTAGGCTTAAAATGACCCATAAGGCAGTTAGCCTAGTACTAACCAATGAACCAATAAACCAATGAAAGTCTGTCAACATCAAGTACTGTTATGACTCTGTCACAGTCCATGTTGCAGTGAATGACTAGAAATATACCTCACTGTACTATATGAAGGTGCTTGCCTCCCCCATGGTGACCTCTTTAGGCAATGTCAGAACAACTAAAGTCCCAATGTAAAAGAATCCACTACAAAAAACTGAAAGTTATGATGCTTAATGCAAGGAGTGTAAATCAGAAACTGCAGTCACTGGAAGAGCTCCTTACCTTGGAAGATGCCCATGTCTGTGCAGTCACACAGACATGGTTCAAGGCCACAGACAGCACCCTGGCCATGCAAGGGTTCAATGCCTTCCACACATACAAACATTAAAATGAGCATGAAAGAACCAAAGACAGAAGTGTGTAGATCTTCATTAAAGACAAATACACTGCAAGACTGGTCAAAGAGTACAAATCCATAGTCCAACTAACTGTATGTAAAACCCATTTCCATATCATTGTTAGCTACAAGTCCCCCACCATGAACCACGAGTACCACTCTGTCTACTTGAGTCACTCACCAGACAGCTAAACACATTGGTTATGTGTGATTTCAACTATCCTTCCATCAATTTGCAGCCAGATATGTGTACAAGCGCACTCACCCTAAGGATCCATTCCTGGACTTTGTTAATACTCATCCTGTGTAACAGATAGTCTGCACCCCCACAAGGGGCTTGAATATCCTAGACTTAGTACTGACCACCGCAGTGGTTCTTTGCACTAACCCCTGTGTGTTGGCCCCCTGGTCTGGTCAGATCACAATTCAGTCTCATTCACATTCACAATCATACCCGACACTCCCTCATAGAAAGGATGAAACATTTATCCAAAGCAAACTATAGACTCCTAACCAATGCCATAAAGAGTTGCAACCCCCTGCTACCACTGTTAGTAATGACTGCTATACAGAAGTGTACACAAATGGCCTGTATAAACACCTATACAGATTTACAGAGTCAGCTGAACATGAACGGATCAAAACAAGTTCTTACAGAAAACAAGCCATCCTGGTGGGCATCAAGCCTACATAGGTTATACAAGTGGAAGAAATTAATTTCTAAGAACAAAAGGGAACTGATTCAGCAGAGGAAGGACACCCTCCACAGCTTGAATAAGGAAATTAGCTATCTTGAAACACCATCTAAAGCCATGTACAAACCTAAAGTAGCATCCCTAGCTAATGATAATCAGGAGGCATTCTTTAGTTACGTCAGAAATCTAAAAGTGATGGGCCAGCTTTGTGCCAAACTAGTAATGGATGGTACCACTCATACTGACCCTGAGAACATCACCAACCTGCTACCAGACAGTTTGGAGCAAACTTCACCACCCCTGTCCCCACTAGACATACCCCAAAGCATACTTGTCACCAGTCCTCTATCTAGTAACCTCCTATAAACCTAAGTTGATGTCTGCCTGGGTTCCAGGCCAGTGTCTTATTCTGCCCTGGTGGGATGGTTGTATATGTAATAATCTGATATAGCTGATTACAGCATTGTCTGTTAAGCATGTGGCAGTATGGCAACATTGTCTATTGAGCATATGGCGCTAACAGTGTCCAGCATGCTGGTGTAAAAGGATCTCTGTAATGTCAAGTAACATCTGTCTCACACACACACACACACACACACACACACACACACACACACACACACACACACACACACACTTGACTGGTGAGAACATAACCCTTACCTATCTAAAAACATAGACTATAGAAAACAGTACTGTACACAAGCACCACAGCACAAGTCTGACTTTTAATGTCTGCAGGTCAACTTATAGTGGATGACATCACCAGGCCATGTGGGAGACAAGAGGCTGGGGGGCTGCATGAAATGGATGTGTAAGCTTCTGCAAGTATGAAAGGACTAACAAGCCATGTCATTGGAGATCTAACTGTAGGACAGCACATCTACTCTGCCGAGTAGACAGACACACACACACACACACACACACACACACACACACACACACACACACACCCAGCTGACTACAGTGAAAACATAGCCCCTACCTATCTAAGTACACAGACTACAGATCACAGTACTTGACGCAAGTACCATGGCTCAAGGCAGACTTGGAGTGTGTCGGACAACACTTTACAGATGTTGACATCAGCAGTGTCTGTTGATGACAAGATAGTGTCCCATAGGCTGCTATAAAAGGTTAATTGTAAAGTCCAGCAACAGCTCCCTCACATACACACACACACACACACACACACACACACACACACACACACACACACACACACACAAACCAACCCCCCCCACATTTGACTGCAGTGAGAATAGAATCCCTACCTATCTAAGTACACAGACTACAGAACACATTACTTAATGCAAGCACCACGGCTCAAGTCAGACTTGGAATGTGTCAGACAACAGGTTATAGATGATGACATCAGCAGTGTTTGTTGAGGACAAGATAACAGTATCCTACAGGTTGCTGCAAAAGGCTCACTGTAAAGTCCAGCAACAGCCTACACATATATGCACACAACTACACACACACACACACACACACACACACACACACACACACACACACACACACACACACACACCAACCCCTCCATTTGACTCCAGTGAGAATAGACCCCAGTCTAAGTACACACGCTACAGAACACATAAATTAATGCATGCACCATGACACAAGTCTGATTTTAACAGGACTGCAGGTGACCGTATAGTAGATGGCATTGGCAGGCTATGTGGGAGACAAGAGGTTGGGAGGCTTGCATGAAATGGATGTGTAGGCTTGCACAAGTCTCAAAATACTGGCAGGCCATACCATTGGATAAGTAACTGTGGTATGCACACTTCTGCTCTTCACTGTAGACACACTCACACACCCACATGACTACAGTGAGAATAGAACCACTACCTATCTAAGCACACAGACTGCAGAACACAGTACTTAGTGCACCCACTACAGCACAAGCCTGATTATAACAGGACTGCAGGTAAACTTGTAGTAGATGACATTGGCAGGTCATGTGAGAGACAACAAGTTGGGAGGCCTGCATGGAATGTATGTGTAGGCTTGTACAAGTCTTGTACAAGTCTCAAAAAACTGGCAAGCCATGCCATTGGAAAAGTAACTGTGGGATACACACTTCTGCTCTTCTGTGTAGACACACACACACACACACACACACACACACACACACACACACACACACACACACACACACACACACACACACACACACACAAACACACATGCGCACAGAGTCAGTGAGAATAGAACTCCTACCTATCTAAGTACACTGTCTACAGAATATAGTACTTTACACATGAGTCATGCACAAGTCTGAATTTAACATGACTGCAGGTGAACTTATAGTAGATTACATCGATAGGTCATGTGGGAGAGAAGAGGTTGGGAGCCCTGCATAAAATGTATGTGAAGGCTTGTGCAAGTCTCAAAAAACTGGCAAGCCATGCCATTGCAGAAGTAACTGTGGGATACACACTTCTGTTCTTCTGTGTAGACACACACATACCCAGTTGACTGCAGTGAGAATAGAGCCCCTACCTATCTAAGGACACAGACTATAAAACACAGTACTTATCACATGCACCACAGCACAAGTCTGATTTTGACAGGAGTGCAGGTGAACTTATAGTAGATGATGATGAGGAGGAGTGGGAGACAAAGAGGCAAGAGGCCAGCACAGGCACATTGCTGTCATCTCAGGCCTCAGGCCTAATAGCAGACAGCAGTAGCCTAGCTATGTAACAACAACCAAATACCATTTTTTTTTTTTTGGCTGTTTGACTGACTTTTTGCAGAGCTGTGCCACCAACTCCTAACACTACCCCTGTCTGAGGTGAGCACTCAAACATTTGTATATTGTTGTGTATAATGTGGGGTGAAAGTAAAATGGAAAATGAAAATTAGTGAGTTGTTGGTGGTGTTGTTTTGGGGGGTGGGTGTATTTTGGGTAATACAAATATATGTATATTAATATATATATTTATATTAGTATGCAATGTTTCCATTGCAATGTTTTTATATGTATGTTAATGGAAAATAAAGGAAATGGACAATAATATCATATATATATGTCCCATAGTGCTGCAAGCAATGTGTTGTACAGCAATTTAACAAAGTACATGTATGCATGTGAGTGCATGCATGTGTGGTGCACAAGTTTGCAACAGCATTGCTGATGTTTGCTACTATACCCCAGTTATACCTCAGGCCCCAGTTCAGCTGTTTACAAGATGATTATTAGAATGTATCCATTTGTTATTTCCTAGGTGTGTCTGCTTTGTCTGTTCTGTTGTTTTTTTCCTTTCTTCTGCAATGTTGCACTTCTGCACTTCGATAAAAGTTAGCTAAACTGGTTTTATTTTTAAAAGCACAAAAAAAAGTTAAAAAACAAGAAAAAAAAGGCAAAAAAAAAAAAAAAATAATAAAAACAAAAAAAATCTGCAAAAAAGTAAAAAAACTATAAATGTCAATTTATGTTGTACACATAAACACTTAATTTGTACACTTACACCAACTATAGAGAATATGCCAGGAGGGAACAGGCCTCACATGCTTTTGATCAGATTTGTGAACATGAAAATTAGCATATTCATCACACTGCAACAACATCTACATGCACTAACTGCTATCATGCATTCTCACTATGTTTTATTTTTTAATATTTTTCACATTATATTTTATTTACTATAATTGGACATAGAAACCACCTGTTGTTAAGTGCTATTATTCTACCAATGTTCTGTCTTATCTTACCTTTCTGCCTGGTCATTTTATCAGTTATCTATCACATACAGCATGTAAACATTCCATATTCCATCCATAACAACACATGGATAGGATATTAACATAATAAACTAATGAATGCAAGACAAAACAAATGAACAGGTGTTGGATGGCACAAACATGCATATGCTGTTCTTTTGGGGTAGCATAGCTGAGTTACTCTTATGGCAGGAACAAGGGTACACTCTTCCTTTGTGGGGGACAAAGCTCAGTTACTGTTATGACATAAACAAGACTGAAGTCTGAAACTGCAATGCATATCATCACTTTCTAACTTCTGTCTTTAATGATTTACCAGTACAAAGGGATGATGCTAAAGTGAGGCCATGTGGGGAAAATCAGTATTCTTCAGTGGTACAGTTGTGTGAATCTTTCATGCCTGAGGCCTACTAATTGCTAATGGAAAAATATAAGTAAAAAAGTTCTCTGGTGTCACATGTTAAGATACTTTCTGTACAAATCCACCACTATTTACTTGCTTACTGTACCAAGTTAGGAAATACAAGGGATATGCTATAATATTATTAAAGAATACACTCTAGATTCAGAACTTACCTTGCAAATGCAGCAGCTGATACACTTTTATTTCAGGGATGACTCTGTCTGATGTAAAGCAATACACAGCCAACACATGGAGAGGTAAAGGTTGTGTGAGTTACCTGACATCAATTTTACCATACGTATGTGAATAAGAGAAGGGTATTAGGTCCCTATGTGGTTAGTGAATGTGCTATGTGTTGTCTCTTAATCAAAGCAAGGGCATACTAAGGATGCCTACATCTGCCTACAGGGACAGCAGCTGGGAGTTCCTCCTCTGATTACTCCTCTGACTGCAGCAATGGTGACTTAGGCATTGGTGGGGTGTGTGTGTACCTTACCCTTGCTGATCCTGCTGCAACTGTTTCCACAGGATCAGATTGTGGAGCATAGCATATGCTGTGAATATTGTGCACATGTGCATGGATTATATTACATGGCTCCACTGGATATATCTAGGCACCAGAACCATGTCTTCAAAAGCCCAAACATACTCTCTATGATGTTTCTAGTTTGAGCTTGTGCCTAATTATGGCATTCTTCCATGTGTGTGTGTGTGTGTGTGTGTGTGTGTGTGTGTGTGTGTGTGTGTGTGTGTGTGTGTGTGTGTGTGTGTGTGTGTGTGTGTGTGTGTGTGTGTGTGTGTGTGTGTGTGTGCACTTCTGATGGGTGTTATCAGCTACGGTTCCAAGGCATAGCCAGCATCCTCCAGTAAATGGCCCTGTGGGATGTCATCCCCTAGCAAACATCTGGTACAGTTGTGATGTGTGCCAGATATGGGAGTAATGATAACTGCCAGGGTTGCCAGCACACACATTCAAGATAATTCCCTAGGTATTACACATAACTTGGCAGTTGATGGAATGGTATCTCTTGTGGTTAATGCTACCCTGCTTTCCAGGTGGTGCCTTAATGTGTACATGAATACAATCTATGGCACCCAGTACTACAGGGTAGTGCGTTACACAGTAAAATAGTTCTATATTATTGGCCCTTTCTTCAGAACTATGGCAGAAAAATATGTGCTCACTGGCATGTATGAGCATAACATCTAGACATTGGTGGAGGATTATGGAGGCTGATGCCTGTGACACACCCATCATGTGCCCAGTCTGCACAATTTGAAAAGTACCAGTAGCTAATATTCTAAAGGCTACACATACCTTAGTTTCCACTTGGATGTGTTCCCCTTGGTTGGATCTGGCTCTGAGTTGAGGGCAGCAGAGCTCACAAAGTTCCTGTAATGTGTCCCTGTCCACCCTGTAGTGCTCTACAATCTCCAGCTCATGTAGCACCTGGAAAGTTATGGTGGGCCTGAGCACTCTTCTTCTTCTTGGTCTAGGCCTATTGTCAGTAGCAGCAGCAGCATTGGCTTCAGCCTCTAGCACACACATATGTAGAAGAGCTGCTGCAGCCCCTAGCATTGTGTCAGTTAAAATTTCCTTGTCTTTACTCCAATGGTATTGAAGGATTGAGGAAAAACCAGAATGGAGGCTACATGGATGCTTTATACATTGTTGAATAGCCCCACCATGTTGGATTGGTGGAATAACATGCAGCTCACCTGCTTATGTTATAACTAGCATCAATTAAGCACACCTGTTACTTGCTTATTAGTGTGCTATGAGCACCTCCGCACACCTCCATGCATCTTTGAGCCCCTTTGCATAAATAAGGTAAGCATAGACAAAACTATTTCGTCAGTTCTCATGATAGCTCATAAACATGGACCATAAAATGTAAAGGAAAGGTTGCATACCTTTTAGTCGAACCCAGGACCATCTATATTTAGCCCTAACACATACATGTGCTGCCAAAGGAATAGTTACGTAACAACCCAGAGAAACCTGCTATTTCTCGTGGTTGCACTAAGCACCATATCTCACAAACAATGGCAAAGATAAAAATAATTAAACAGAGACCACACATTTTAACAACCAAATAATGAGGATAACATAGAACTTGTGAATTATGAACTGCTTACATGCACTTTCACCCTTCATAGCCTACATGGTTACCTCTGCAAGTGTTCACTGTTGTCATGCATTCAACATGAACACTGTGGAAGCGCCTACAGGAAGTGAACATCTCTACACAGTTACTCTTTTTTGAGATTCAACAATGCTAATGAGTTTTGACCTCATTTGCATCTTCACCGTGCTGACATCCCAGAGTCCACACAGTTAGTAACCATGTAGGCAGGGAAACTGCATGGGAGCCCAATGTTGTAACAGAGGCATACATGCTTTAATAAAATGGGACTGTAATTCATCAGTTACATCCTGCATATGCTTACATTACAGCATAATAGTCTGTTTCATGATATTTAAACATTTTGTCAGCCTGTATTACATGCAAGTGTGCTCTTCATTTGGAGGTGGGGGTGAGAAGTTGCATTTATGTCCTGGCACTTAAAAGGGTATGTTTATATTTGTTGCTCTGATTTTCTAGCATACATAATGTGTAATTAGGTAATAACATGTGTGGTGTTACATGTTGAGGTCTGTTCTGTAGAAATGTAAGCGTTTTTACTTGATCTTGTTTCTATGTAGACTCCTTTCCATGGCTGTATTCAGAAGGTTTTGGAATACACGGCAAGCACGAACAAGTCTACAAGGTTGCTTTAGAGGTTGTTGAATTGATCCACTGTGTTGGTTTGCTTCATTAGCATAAAATTCAGCTACTTATGCTGTAATTTGCATGTCACAAAAGTTTCTGTATTTGCAGAGTTTACTGACTCTAAAATTTTCGCGGCCGTGTGTGCATCTCACCATGAAGTGCACACAGTCAAAATGATCATATAGGCTTTATTGAATCCCCCTGTATATCTTTCTAAGTATACAAGATAGATCCAAAAATATCTATGAGAGAATTGTTTACATGTTCAAAAGCTTTCCAATGATGTGTAACAAGAGGGGGGGTAGCATACTGCTGTTTTGCGAAATTGTAGAAACTATGAAACTATGCAAATTACACATACTATATTTCCAAATAATTAATCTTCTAAACCATGCATGTTAGATGGCAAGTATAAGTGGTAACATTAAGTGACTTAATGTCTTGTATGAGATGACATAATTTCCCCACCTGTAGGTCGCACAGCTTTTATGAAATGAATGGTTATGAAAACATAGCTAACAGTCATAACTTTTTACTAAAAAGTTTATATTTCAAAATCATTTTCCATTACCCACTATGCTTTTATGCCATCTTTTATGAACAGCCACTGTTTGCATACACCACATCCAATATAACAGTATATCACTCTGTTTTTGCATTATTAATGTAAACATTGAAAATATATTACATTTTTTGTAACTATTTGCAAGCACTTCTTAATAACTTCAGCTCTGCATAGCCTAAGCTGATCCTTGCACTATGCATGTTTAGTGAATCATGTCAGCTTGTAAATGCCACCTTTTTGACTTAATGTTAGATAAGCATCTGTATGTGAGCTTCCAAAATTAGACTCTGAAAATACTGAAATGTATGTAGCTTCAGGAGTATAGGGATGTCTCCTGCAAAGGCAAATATACTCTTACAAGATAAACAAGATGTTTGCTTTCCTGATGACAATAATATTGTAGGAAGCAATGAGTTAATAAATATCTTATTTTTGTAAGCTTATTTTTGTAGATGTCCAGTTGATTTTATGTGTGTCTTCGAATGGATTACAACTTTTTATGACACATTCTTTTATCACCAAATTGCACACTGCACACAGATATAGATATATTTGTGTATTTTACTTGTTTAATTGAAATAGTACTTGTCATTTAATTGAATTTGTAGTGTCTTCTGTTTTAGATGGGTTGGTGAGTTGCAGTAGGAGGAAGGAATGTTGTTTGGTTTGTTTTACTACAGTCCTACAGTCAGCACAACACTTTTATTGCTAGCCAACAATAACCAGTAATAAAACTGTCATACTGCCCTACTGACATTAATTACTGCTACTTCTAAAGGGCTTAAATACTTCACAGTTATTTTGGGTAACTCATCCTTTAGAAAGCTGACCAGGTCTAGCATTCAGATTGCTATCACTTAAGAGTTAGTGACCAAGCACCTCGGTCAATAGAGCTGAGCTCTGAACAAACTGTTATTGGAAAATTGCAAGTTTTGGGCAGGACACAGAAAGGTCCTATTTACTGAAAGCTCCACATGCAGAAAAACATGGCAAATTAGTGTGTCACAACCTCCAGAGAGCAGCTACTGCAGTATGTAGGATGCATGATCTCCAACCCTATGTAACTGGGAAAAGTACTGAATCAGTAATGGAACTGAGGACCAGAACATTAAAACCAACCAAAACTAATATAAAACAGGCACAAAAATGAAAGAAAACACCATTTGAATGGTTTTGGGATATGGTTTTCACTGATGAATTCAAAAAAGATCTTGACACAGCCCCAGTAGTAGTTTATTCCAAGGGTAAGAACATTAAAATATTTTTGAAAGCAATGTTGTCCAAGATAGTGTTAACACACAGCAAAATGCAAAAATGTGGATGATGTAGGATGTGCAGCTACATCCGTGAGGGCCCATATATTGTTGTGCACAATTATGGGAGGACACTAGCCAGTCTGGGAAATTACAATTGTAGTAGCACTTATGTGGTTTACTTGGTTAGCGTTGGATCTTATAATGCATTTTATGTGGGGAAAATGGTCAGGAAGTTAAAGGACAGAATTAGAGAACACTGTTATGATATTAAGAAAATGAAAAATACCAATGCTCTTTACAGGCACACTATTCATTGTTAACATTTTAAGTTCTTCTTTGTTATCAACAGGGCCCTGATTACACCTTTATATGGGGATGCATATATGTTGTTAGAATTAAAGGAATTCAGTTGGCAACTCAAGCTCAATGCTATGGTTGCACCAGGTTTAAATGATGTGGCCTCGTTGAGCAGAGTGATAAAATATAAAGCAGCTTGTGTTTAAATGTTTTAACAAACATCCAGTTATTCATTTATATACAATTTTTATAATTCTAGGTTAGTTTATTTTACTACATTTTCTATTTTGGAGGATTCTTTATCAGAAGAAAGTTTATAGGAATTTTTTTAATAATTGTACATACATACAATACACCTTTAAATGCTGATGTTGAGTCAGCTGTTGAATATGCATGACTAGTTAATATATTCTTATGTGGCAGCTTCTTATTGACTGCATACCTTTTTAAATTTTGTGTGGTTTGATATCATCTGTTTACTCTGATGAAGTTTTTTAACCTATGTTAAGACAAAAGCACTCAGTATCTAATTAAATGGGTTTTTGTTTCAAAGGAGGTCCCAGTTTTTTTATTTTTAACTGAGGAGTTAGCTTGTGGCAAAATCACAATACAGAAACATGCCTTCTGTTTATCAGTTTATATAATGGCCCACTTGATAGCTAAAGCCTTGTGAAGTCTCACACTACTACTTTTTATCTTAGGCTGCACCTGCGGTTGGGTGCTGAGAGACAATAACAAGGCTGTACTCAGGTAATGAGGTATAACAATTTATCCAGTTTACTACTTGCACAGTATACCACTAATTATAAAGTTAAATGTGATGCAATGATTATATTTCACTGCATCGTCAACTCTCTAAATCAGTATAGGCTGTACTACTTGCATTTTATACAAGTATTATAAAGTTATATGTGATGCAATCATTATATTTCACTGCATCCCTGACTCTCTGAATTGGCATACAGTATACTACCTGCACAGTATACCACATATTATAAGGTTATATGTGATGCAACGATTATATTTCACTGCATCTCCAACTCTCTCAGTTGGCATACACTGTGCTACTTGCACAGTATACCACACATTATTTATACGTGATGCTACAATTATATTTCACTGCATCGCCAACTCTCTAAATCGGCATAATCTGTACTACTTGCACAGTATACCACATGCTATATGGTTATATATCATGCAACAATTATATTTCACTGCATTGCCAACTCTCTAAATTGGCATACACTGTACTACTTGCACAGTATACAACTTATTATAAGGTTATATGTGATGCAACGATTAGATTCCACTACATTGACAACTCTCTAAATTGGCATACACTGTGCTACTTGCACAGTATATCACATATTATAAGGTTATATGTGATGCAACAATTATATTTCATTGCATCGCCAACTCTCTAAATCAGCATAAATTGTACTACTTGCACAGCATAACACATTTTATAAGGTTATATGTGATGCAATGATGATATTTTACTGCATCGATGACTCTCTAAATTTGCATACACTACATCAACCACAGATGGTTGAAACTAAATAAATCAAAAAAGTATTATGTAGGGGTAGGCAAGATCCCCTGTACCCCCATATCAAGGGGCTGTACCCCCAATCCCTGTTAATTATATATACCAACTTCAAGATCACAAAACAGTGAGAAAAGGACCAAATCCCACTCCCCACTATGCAGTGATCCCACAAACAAATGTCAGCATCTTGCACCGAACCTCCAATTCAGCAAAACAGTCCTATTAGCATCGATGTAAGCAATGAATGATCAGACACATTGAACCCGATGCAACATATGGCCTGCTCAACACATAATTTACCAGTGCCTCTTTAAATTAAAATAGACTTTCAAACTGTTTTATTTGACTTGTTTCTTATAACTTTGCCTTCTGTGCTTACATAATAGGAGCTCTGCTTCTACTCTGCAGCATTAAAAGTATTCCAGTTGCACTGCTATGAAACCAGACAACTAGCATGGAGGTCAGACAGTTAGTCAGTTTACTGAGATATCAGTGAACAGCATTTGGAGTAATCCAGATTTTACCAAACAGTATATATCAAGTACTTTAAACTATAATGTAATCTGTACACTGTAACTGCAGTTTAATGCTAATGATGATGGTTATGAAATGTAAATGAGCTCCTTCTTGTACCCTGGGTTTGATTTCTTCAAGATTTACTTGAAAACTGTGCTAATGAACAGGTTACATTACCATGCATAAATACAGGAGCTTGTGCCTAGCAGGCTTAGCAGTTATCAATAACACATTTAAAACACAATATTAACTGATACGGGAATTGTCAGTGATGATGATTGCTTAAAAAAGGCATACTAACTGTAATAATATATTATGAAACAATTCTAGAATATTCCTGAAACTCCACAAAAATATCAGGGAAAAAAAAAACTTTGAAGAAGTATCTTTGAGAAAAGGATCAATACAAATTGCACAAGCACCACAACCATATTCTAACAGTAAGCAAAGATAATGTTGCTTTAAATTCTTCCATGTGAACTTAAGTTAAAAACCATGAAAGGGCTGCTCACTATAATACATTTTGTTTATCTAACTGTGGCATACAACTTGATGGTATTTTATTCCATGCAGCTTCCTCATGCATAACAAATAAATATGACGACTGCATACTGGTAGCTGCTAAGGGAAATCATTTTGTGAAGGCTTTCTCAAAGAATATAAACAACCAAAGAAAGAAAGTGCAAATCACACAACATAAAAAGACACTGCAAGAAGTTTAATCCTTATTTTCTGTGTATGAGAATCAGATGAGTGAAATGAGTATAAAAGTCAAATGATTACCTTCAAAGTAACACACATTTCCATATCTACACTTCCTGCAATATTGTTATTAACACATTAATAGCTACTAGTCAGAGGTAAAATCTTGTTTCAAAAACTGAAGATTACAGCTAAATCCATATGCAAGTACATTATCTACTCCCCTCTTTATTTTCCATTCTCCAGCTATCCTGCTCCTGCCTGAACCCCATCACCACTGTACTTACCATTACCTCCTTCATCTGTACATTTTTCAAGTACTAACCACAATCACACAGTTAAAAGAAAATGTGCTTTTCTTATTCTTGAAACCTATGCTTCCTGGCATTCATACATGGCCCCATTTATCGCCTTCCCCCTCTTTACAATATGTATCCCCCCAAAGCTACGCATCCACCTTCCTGTAATAATAGTTACAATCTAACCCTCAGTGATACCAGGTTTACATGATATCAGTATGGTTTACCCACAGTGGTGAAGTCCAAGGAGTTAAATATTGTCAGGAGTGGGTAGTTCTGGCATTACCAATGGTCAGCTGGTTACTGCTGGTATCACTGAATGGAGTTTTTTAAAAATACTTTTCTTACGTTTTTAAACATGTCCATTGTATGTAGGTTTTTTTTACCTGTACATCTCTCTCAGAGGACATGTCTAGCCAGAATTCAGTGCATGTTATGTAATACATTCACCTCATATGTATGTAATATACTGATCAAGTGCAGTTTTTGCCACTTGCATAACGCATGGAAAATTAATATTGTGCTTGGTTTCAAAGATCATTTGCACATTGCTTTGTTATGATGTGATATGCAAGTTTATATGGCTGGCAAGTTTTCTTATGAAGGTCAGTCTTGTCAAGCAGCAGAGATATTATTATTTATTTTTATTCTGATTTTGCTTCCAGTCTCATAATAGCACCAATGTCTATGTGCATTCATTGTAGTATGAAAATATCTTTTTGCACTGCACATTATCACCAATAAAGAAAGATCATTTAAGCAAACAATCAGAACATACATTTTCTTGAGAGTTCTATAATTAAATCATTTGAGTCCAAAGGCTGTTCACCCAATCACATTGCTCTGCCAAACTGTTGAAAACAAAGGCCACCTGCATCTTCTTCAACTTGAGTCCAGCCATTTTTTATTGGTGCAGTTACGCCTTTTACATACTATCAGTAAGCCTCATGTCCCATTTTAGGTGTATCTGTGACGATTAGGAGAGAGATGGGCGAAGGCTGCCAGCCTAGTCAAATAGAATTTTATATATATAATTCTGGCATTTGTAAATAAATGTAAAATACAGGCATGTTTTCTTGATAATAAATGTAAAATACAGGCATGTTTCTTGATTGTAAAGAATACTGTGAAATGTGGAACTGCAAAATATGTGACAACATTGCACTCTACTGGCCCAGTGAAGCATGCTGTAACCCTTTCATGTTAGAATTCGGCTCCAGTGCGGCTGGATGAAGGTTTCATGCCCATTGTTTTAAGGCTAAAGTTTATGACCAGAATTTAGATGTGGAATGTGCTTTATTGCTCTATTTTCTGTTAGAATATACATGTGAAATGTCTTCTATTGTTGTAAGTTTCTGTGCAGGTGTTAGACTGCTAAATAATGTAGTTTGTGGCCTGAGAACTCAGACCAGGTGTTAAGATGATGCAATATGAATACTGGGAAAACCTAAGTGCCAAAAAAATTATGTAATGGAAACTAACTCAGAATTATGTAATCTGGGAGGACCCAGAGACATGCTTGTTAGTGATGTTTTATAAACTGTGTCTCAGAGAGTGACTGAGAGCATTTTGATCTTGATATGCAACTTATCAGCACTCTGCCTTGTGCTCACATGTATTTTTAGCACTGTGATTTCTTGTAGGAATAGTTAAAGCTAGTAAAGATTAATTAGGTATTTTTCTCTGAAATCAGACCTGTCCTACTGTATTATTTTAAGTTTCTGTGTGATCTCTGAACTCTTAGATATCTCTGTGGTGTAGTAGTCTTGTCTTGTGTTTTAATTATTTATTATTAAATATTTTTAAAACCTTCTACCTGTGGCTGGTTTATGTAGAGATAGGCTCTAGGGTACATTGCATATTTATAGTTTATTGTAATAGGCCACTCTGATAAGCCTTAGACTGTATAGTCACATTACCATTAGATAATAATATTGCACAGTAATAATTGGACACCCTTTTAAGGGCCTTTTAGTAGCTGATATTATTAGTTGGGTGGTGGCAGTAATTACTACCGTATGGTCTGGGTAAAGGGGCACAGCTGGAGAATCTGTGTCAGCCTTTCCCAGGAGTGTCTGTGTGGTTGTATAACCTCTTCTCAAAGTGTGTGTGTGGTGTGTCAGCTACTTGAGCAGGGACACAAAGCACTGGTTGGACAGAGAGGTTACTGGAGGTTTTAGCTTGCCCAGCTAGGCTGAGACCTGGATCCTATAGCAGTGCCAGGGGGAGTCTTATTGGGGACCTGGTGAGCAAGGGAGCAGCCAGCCCCAGACTGACTGTGATCTCTGTGTGCACTTAAGGGAAATTGTACTTTACTGTGTGTATTAGTTATCCCTTCCTCTTCTATGAGACAACCTCACTGGTGTTAGTGATGAGGATTGAGGCTCCCCAATTGTGGGGCCATGGCACAGTCATCACAAGTGTTTGGCAGTGGTGGGATCTACTTCACATACTAATTGGCTTGTAGTGGTTTGAGTAGAGCAAATTCATGTAGCTTATGTACAGTGATCTCTAAAAGTGTTTTGCACTCTAAAACAGCCATCCAGTGTATACTCAGAGTTCAGATCACAATTGTTTATTTCTTTTGTTAGCTTAGTGTTAGTGAGGGTGAGCAGGCAGCATGTCAGCAGAAGAGTATGGAAAGCTAACAAAGAGCCAGCTGGCGGAGATGTGCCAGGCTAGGGGACTGGTGCATGGAAACCTGACTAAAGCAGACCTGATTGCAGCCTTGGTTACAGCTGCATCAGAAAACAGCAGCCTGGAGGACAATCAGACTGACAGTGGAGATACAATATCCTCGGAGAATGGACAGCTCAACCTTTCTGCAGTGGACTTAAAAATCCAGCTGGAGCTAAAGAGACTTGAGTTGGAGGCCAGGCATATGGAACCAGAAGCAGCTGAGAGAATGAGGAGCCTAGAAGCTGAAGAACAGGAACAGCAGAGAAAGCATGAGAGGGAAATGCTGACTCTTCGCCAGAGTCATGGAGGTAATGGGGAAGGGAGTAACCAGACCCCAGAAGCACAAAAGGTCAGTAAATTTCTTCCAAAGTTTAAAGAGGGGGATAATTTTGATAGCTTTATTCATATGTTTGAGCGGGTATGTAAACAGTATGAAGTTGACCAAAGGCTCTGTGTACAGTTCCTGACCCCCTTACTCCATGGTAAAGCTGTAACTTCTTTAGCAAAAATGCATGACACTAACTGTTTTTATTATACTGCTGTAAAAAGACATTAATTAGAATGTTTAAGCTAACACCTGAAATGTATAGGAAAAACTTTCATGAGCATAGATGCAAGGTAGATGAAAATGTATGTGAATATGTTGTTGAGCTGAGTGCTTATTTTCATAGCTGGATGAGTGGATGTCAGGTCACCACTTTTGAAGGGCTGGCAGACCTTTTGGTAATGGAACAAGCCCTTAGCACTTTGCCTGAGGAGATGAGGATCTGGTTAGCTGATAGACAATGTGCTACATTAGAGGAGTTGGGGAAGAAGGGAGACCTATACCTGGCCAGCAGGGCAGCCCTGCACAGGAAGGGGACCCCCAGTACTGCTCATGGGTCTAAAGGAACCCATGATGGGCAGCACAGACTTCCCCAACAGAATCTGCCAGTAGCAGGGGAAGCCACTAGTCCAGGTAAACATCTAGGAGCTAGGGTTAAATGTTTTGAATGCAACCAGTGGGGCCAGGTGGCATACAGATGTCCATGGAGGCAAGGTGGGTTACCAAAGTTGAGGGAGCCAGTAAGTGGGAAAGACAAAATGCCAATAGCGGGTTGTCTTGAGACAACTGGGGTATGAATCTACCATCCTGCAGATGTCCTGAGAGGGAAGGATTTGGATGAGGCAGTACTATGCACTTATGCAGTTACAAGCAGTGAGGCTAGGAGACAAGCATGTGGGTCTGGTAGCCTGGGGGAGACCCAGACAGACTGCATACTTGCAGCCAGGACTGCTGATGTGGTTACTTCAGGGAGTGAGCTACGCTGTAGGAGTGAGACTGAATGTGAGCCACAGCTGCTTGTGGGTACTGATGGTCCCTTGGACAAGGTAACTGCAAAGGTAGAGGTGAGTAGTAGTACCCAGGCTGACAGTCAGGCACCACTGTCAGAGAATGCCAGACTTCCTGTGGAAGGGTTGCTGGGAAGGGTTACAAGGAGAAACTTGAGACAGGCTCAGCTCTCAGACCCTACATTGCAAGGCCTGAGGCAGGTAGCTAGGGAGGCAGCTGATTCTCAAGGGAAGGGGGAATCTGTATACTGGAACAAAGGGTACAGCGAGTGGACCCCTGAGAGAGTGCTAGAAGGTGAGAGAGTAAAGCAGTTGGTAGTGCCTTGAGCTTACCTTCTGGCACTTCTAGCCATAGCCTATGATATTCCCTTTGCAGGTCCTATGAGCATAAAATGTACAAAGAGGCGTATTATGCAAAACTTCTATTGGCCTGGAATTTCCAGAGATGTAACAGGGTACTGCAGGACCTGTGAGCAGTGCCAAAAGGTAGACAAGGCAGGAGAAAAGGTTAGATTTCCTTTGATGCCTTTGCCTGTGATTGAGGAGCCATTTCAGAGGGTAGTTATGGATATTGTGGGCCCTCTGAGTACCCCAAGTTCCACAGGGAAAATGTATATCCTAGTGATTGCAGATTATGCTACACGATACCCTGAGGCAGTGGCTTTGCCCTCCATTGAGGCCGAGAAGGTGGCAAATGCTTTGCTAGAGATTTTCAGCAGGGTAGGTTTCCCAAAAGAAATACTGTCTGACAGAGGTGCCAATTTTATGACAGACCTGCTGGCTTGTCTGTGGAAGTCCTGTGGGGTGAAGCACATGAAGACCACCCCCTACCATCCCCAGACTAATGGTCTTGTTGACAGGTTAAACTCTACAATCAAGTCCATGCTATGGGCATTTGCAGATCAGTTTAAGAGGGAGTGGGACAAATATTTGCTCCATCTGTTTTTGCTTACAGAGAGGTTCCCTAGGAATCCACAGGTTTTTCACCCTTTGAGTTGCTGTATGGGCATAGGGTGAGGGGTCCTCTAGACTTAATTCAAGATGAGTGGGAAGGTGAGTGTGAGTCTCAGAAGGAGTCTGTTGTGGCATATGTCCTGAACCTCAGGACAAGGCTCAGGGAACTCATGGGCCTGGCCCAGGAGAACCTGGCAGAAGCCCAACATCAGAAAAAGGTGTGGTATGACAGGAATGCTTGAGCTAGAGAGTATGCTGTAGGGCAGCAGGTGATGGTTCTCATTCCTGTTAGACACAACAAGTTGCAGGCAACTTGGGAGGGACCCTACAAGGTGGTAAGAAAGGTAAGTGATGTTAACTACATGGTGGAAGTGTTAGGCAGATGGCAGATGCACAACTTGTACCATGTTAACATGATGAAACCTTACAATGATAGGGAGACTGTTGTGCTGACCATTTGCAGTGGATTGCAGGAGGAGTCTGAGAGAGATCTTGTCACTGATCTCCTCAGTGAAGCTCGGGCTGACACCCTGGTGGAAGGGGTAGCAATATCCCAGCAGCTATCTTGTACCCAGGTTCGAGAAATCCGAGCAGTGTTGCAGGAGTTTGGGGGCATGTTCACCAGGAAACCAGGGAGCACCCACGTGGTGCAGCACCAGGTGGATACAGGACCCCAAAGGCCTATCAGGCAGGCCCCTTATAGGGTGCCTGAGAGAGTCAAACAGACTCTGAGGGAAGAGGTACAGGAGATGTTGGAACTAGGGGTGATTCAAGAGTCCAACAGTCCCTGGGCCTCACCAGTAGTGTTGGTGCCAAAGAAGGATGGCAGCACCAGGTTCTGTGTGGATTACAGGAAATTAAATAGTCACACAGAGGCAGATGCTTATCCCATGCCTAAGACAGATGAGGCCCTAGAGCAGCTGGGTGGGGCTAAGTATCTTACAACCACTGATCTTACCAAGGGTTACTGGCAGGTACCCATGACTCCCAGTGCTAGAGAGAAGTCAGCCTTTGTGAATCCTTTTGGCTTGTATCAGTTCACAAAGATGCCCTTTGGGATGAAGAATGCCCCAGCAACTTTCCAGAGGCTGGTAGATCATATCTTAGCAGGAGCAGGAGGGTTTGCCCTTGCTTACATGGATGATATTGCTATCTACAGCCATTCCTGGCAAGAGCACCTTCAGCATGTCAGGAAGGTGCTGTACAGACTACAGAGGGAAGGGTTGACCATTAAGATGAGCAAATGTCAGGTGGGTATGGCAGAGGTCTCCTACCTAGGACATAGAGTAGGGAGTGGTAAGATAAGGCCAGAACCTGCCAAAGTGGAAGTTATTCAGGCATGGTCTGCACTTGTTACCAAAAAGGAGGTGAGGGCATTCTTGGGGAAAGAAGGGTACTACAGAAAGTTTGTTCCCAATTATAGTACCATAGCTGCTCCCCTCACAGACCTGACAAGGAAGAACAGGCCAGATAAGGTAGTGTGGTCCCCAGTACGTGAGCAGGCATTTCAGAGGCTTAAGGAAGCTTTGGGAGGACCCCCTGTGTTAGCCAGTCCAGACTATAGAAAACAATTTGTTGTGCAGGTGGATGCTTCAAACTATAGGGTGGGGGCTGTACTTAGCCAGATTGCTTCAGAGGGAGAAGAGCACCCAGTGGTTTATCTCAGTCATAGGCTCCAACTCAGGGAGGAATGCTATCCAGCAGTAGAAAAGGAATGTCTAGCCATAGTGTGGGCATTACAAAAACTTCAGCATTATCTGTATGGAAGAAAATTCACTGTGATGACAGATCACAACCCTCTAACATGGTTAAACAGAGCCAGTCAGCAAAATACCAAGTTGCTAATATGGAGCCTGGGGTTTTCAAGCATATGATATGTCAGTGCGGCACCGCAGTGAGAATAGCAATGATAGTGCAAATGGGCTCTCAAGACAGGGAATGGGGTGAGGTACACCCAGATAGGTTCATAGGTTCATACTAGGCTATCTGCCCTAGGGCATTTATAAGCCTAGCCAGGGTGTGTGTGGCTTTCACCACCCCTTAGGATGAGAATACTATACCCATTAGTTTGCTGTGCCTCTGTCCAGCAGTGACACAGAGATGATTCCCTGGGTAAACCTACGATCTCCCATCCACTCGTCAAGATTTCTCTTGAACAGAGTCAGTGAGGGGCTCTGCCTCACATGGACTGGGATTCTGTTCCATAGTGTAGGAGTCTCTGGGTGATGAATCTGTCCCTCCAGCATGTCCTATTTATATCCGTGTTGAGGTTTAAGTTTCTTGCTCTCGTGGCTCTGGTGGATTTGGATTTTTTGAGGTGGAGCATGTCCATTAATTCGGGTTGGACATGGCCTTGTATGTCAGGCACAGATCACCTCTGAGCAGATGGTATGCGACTGAATAGAGCTGGAGTTTCTTCAGTCGGGCATCGTATGACATATGTTTGAGCCCCTTTATCCTTTTGGTGAGGAACTTTTGGGGTCTTTCCAACTGCTGCAGGTGTCGGGTAAGGTACATTCGAATGGGCGTTGTACTCAGTCATTGGTCTGATAAGTGAAGAGTACAGGGGTACAATGACCTCTCCTGATCTGGATGTGAATCCCTTCATGATCAGGTGGGCAATGTAGAAGGTCTTCCTAACCACTTTGGCAATGTGAGTGTCAAAAGAGAGGTTACTGTCAACTTGGGTCCCCAGGTCCCTGATAACTTCTTCCGTGTTTAATGGATTACCACCTATGTGGTAATTAGGGGTTACCTTGTTTTTCCCAAAGGCTATACATTTTTTGGCATTTAGCTTAAGGCCATGGCTCTGGCACCAGTTATCCATTTCTATGAGACCTCTCTGGAGGATGTCTGTGTCTGATGGAGTGTCAATTATGGTGCCCAGTTTGCAGTCATCTGCAAATTTTGTCAGCCACAATCCCCCTATGTTTGCCTGCACTTCAGAAAAATAAATGCCGAACAAGAGGGGGCCCAGGACTGAGCCCTGTGGGACACCGCTCATGACCGGCTTAGAGTCTGACATGGCACCAGCAAGTCTAACCCTGTGTGTTCTGTCCTTGAGCCAGTTTGCAACCCATCTTGTGACATATGGGTTTACATCTAAGCTGGTGAGCTTTTCTATGATGCCCGAGTGGGGTATTGTGTCGAATGCTTTTGCTAGGTCAAGGTAGGCTGTGTGAACTGCCTTACCCTCATCAATGGCCTTAGTGACTGTTTTGAAAAAGTTGACCAAGTTCAAGAGGCAGGATCTGCCCTTGACAAAGCCAAATTGGGCAGGATCCAGTGTCTGTAGGTCCCCAATGTCTTTATTTATGAGTTCCATTATGATCCTCTCCATAGCTTTGCAGACAAGGCTTGTCAAGCTTATGGGGCGGTAATTTCCAGGGTCTGTAGAAGCACCGCCTTTGTGGAGTGGGACCACAGTTGCCGTATGCCATTCTTTGGGTATGTATCCTGTAGTAAGGCTAAGATTAAACAGCAGCCTTATGTGTGGGTTTAGTTCCTCATTGAGTTAGTCGGTAGCACACAGCTGGGGACACCGTCCGGTCCCATTGATGCTGTGTTTTTGCTTTAGAGAGAGCAGCTCTCACCTTGGCATCTGAGATGTTTGGGAGGCTAGACTCTGGTGGGATAGATATTTCTCCTTTTGGGGGGGGAGGGGAGAAATTTGCACTGAACCTGTCTGCCAGTATGTTGGCAATGTCTGTGGGCTCAGTGATTTTTTTATCATTTTGGACTAATTCTGAGCATATCTGGGAGTTTCCACCCAGGTTTCTAACATAGCTAAAGAAGGCCTTATGATTGCCTTTTGTGTCATTAGCGATTTTTCTCTCAAAGTTGGCCTTGGATGATTTTATGAGTGATCGTAGGTTTTTGCTAGTATTGATCAGAGATGCCTTCCCTTTTAGGGATTTTGCTCTGTCATGTAGTAGCTTTCTCCTCTTGTTGTAGAGTTTGTTTATGACTGGGGTCCACCAGACCGGGCGCCTGCCTTTGGTGGAAAGGGTCTTGATTTTATTAGGGATTGCTTGATCCATACATTCCTGGAGGTGCTCGTAGAAGGCATTTGTAAGGGTTTCAGCAGCGTGGGTTGTGGTTTCCACTGGCTCGGGGGCCTTGAAGGATACCACTCCAGTCTTAAGAAGTGTGAAGTTTGCTTTTGAGAAGTTCTTCACTGTGGTCTTTTGCTGGGGTGGGGCGGGATGTGGATCTCCAGTGAGATTAATTTATGGTCTGATCTCACCAATGAGGGATATACTTCCGGTGTGGAGCATTTTGTCCCCATGTTTGTGATGATCAGGTCTAGTATATTTTCTCCTCTTGTGGGAATGGTGACTAGTTGTTCCATAGCATTTGAGTTTATGAACTCCAGGAACCTTTGGGCTAGGGTGTTGGGGCTTGAGTAATGTTCTCAGTCTATGTTTGGGTAGTTAAAGTCCCCCAATATGATGGTGTTTGGAGAGACATTCATACTCTCCAGTGTCTTCAGGAAGGCTGTGTGGGTTTCCTGAGTTTGAGAAGGTGGTCTGTAGCATGTTACAAACTGTAGGGCAGTTTTACCTATGGTTAATTGCACCTGGATGGTCTCCGATGCTTCGTGCATTGCCACTAACCTGGAGGTGTGGGTATCCTTTATGAATATGGATACTCCCCTCCTTTGTGGTTCGGTCTGGATTTTGGGGCGGAGCATGATATGAGGTATAACCTGATAGTGCTGGGGTGCTCTCAGGAGCCTTGAACCAGGTTTCAGTCACAGCACAGACATCGATGTTCTCCATACTGAGGAGGGCTTTGAGGGTGCATCTTGAGGTTTAGACTTCTGGCATTGAGCAGTATTACCCTTAGTTTTTCTCCATTTTGTTTTCTAGGGTAGGTTTATCATTTGAGCCTTGCCTAAAAAAGGCACTATGGGGTGGCAAGAGCCTTTGCCAATATCCGGAAGCCCAGGGTGACAGGTGCAAGCCGTCCCTTGGAAGCAGCGTGGCTTGTCAAGCATGTCATCCCAGGCAGACAGACATTGGATCCCCTTAGAATGACACCAGTAATTAAGCCAATTATTAAAGCTGATCATTTTGTCTCTGTATTGTGGCATCATTCTTGGTGAGGGTAGGATACTGCTCAGGGTCAGGGTCATACCGGCCTGGGCTACATAATCTGAGAGCCCTCTATGTCTCTTTTCATGTAGTCCAGGGAGGTACGTCTCAGGTCGCTCACACCGGCATGGACAATGACTGAGTCATACTTGTACTTGCTGTGGAGTGACCTGAGTGCTTGTGTTATGTGGTGGATTCTAGCGCCTGACAGGCAGCTTACTGTGATCTTTTCCTTGTTCAGTCTGGTGAGTGGGACGTCAGTGTGTCTGACTATGGAGTCACCTATAACAAGTGTGTCTGACATTGTGTTTGGCCTTAAGGGCTGTGACTGTTTAGCACACTGACTTTGAGAACTATGTGTTGCATGTCTTATGTCTTGAGGTGGCAGTTGCTTGGGTGTCTGCTTTGGAGGCCTCTGTAGTTTTGGTAGATTTTGATCAGTGCCTCAGTATGTCTTTGTGTGTTTATGTGTTTGTTTTGCAGTTGTGATAGTTCTATGTGAAACTGGGTTTGTGGTGTGCGTGGTTTCCTTCTCCTCCTGTCTGGTCTTGCCAGTCCTGAGTTGAGAGAGCTCAGCCTCCAGTTTGGCTATATAGTTGCATCTCTCACATGTATTTGTGTTTTGTGGGAGAAGGAGTTGGTTGTCTGTGTACATGAGGCAATTGTAACATTGCCTCAAGATGCCCAGATTCACCAGCTGAACAGGAGAGGACGCTAGCAACTGACCCTTCGACATGCTAGAAAAAGTGAAAAAGTTTGCTGTGTAACTGAGTCAGAAGGGACCTATAGGGAAATGGGTACTCAAGGGGATTCTAGGCTAATGTAGTACTTTGTTTAGTATATAAGTACTATACCTATATAAAAATGCTTTAGGAGCAAGTGCTGAGCTTTGAGATAGAGAATAGACTGTTTAGATTGCAAGTAGAGAAGTTCTAAGGGAAAAATTGAAGAGCAGACTTTACGGAGCCAGAAATAGTTAACCTTGTTTAACCGGCGCTGCCCGATGGTGCTCTATGGGCAACTCCACGCTAGATCACGCAAAAGCGGGCTTTATAGCAGGGGGTTGAAAAGAGCTAGGAATTGACCCAAAATGGCCAATAGGCTACAAGTTTCTGGCTGGAACCACTGCTCTAGGGACAAATAGGCTGCTCAGTGCTCCCCACTCCCACTGGTGAACAAAGAAGCTTCCCTTTATCCAAATAAGGATATGGAATAGCACAGGAACCAAGCCAAAGCCCAGAGATCAGCAAACTCTGAAGACTGGACTATTCTAGTTCAGTAAGGTGGGAAAACAAGATTTTTTTTTTTTTTTTTTTTTTTTTTGCAGAAAACAGAGGAAAAACAGACAGTAAATGCTATAAATGCTTTTAAACGGCTAGCACTTGAGTGTGTTAGCCTACAGGTAAAATTAAGCAACAAATAACTTTTTTAAAAGTGCAAAACAGTTAATCAACACAAAAACAGTTTAAATAGAATGCAGAGCTGTATAAACAGGCGAAAATGCAGTCGCTAAGCAGTAAATAATCAAGAAGCCAGAAAAAAATACTTAAATCAAGGAGAAGTCACTCTTTTGCTCTCTCCTGCTTGTAGAGCTCTGCAGGACACCACGAGGAGCTGTGCTGAGTTGAATACAAGCGAAAAGTCTTAAAGGGCTTTATTACAGGGGCTGAAAAGAGCTAGGAATTGACCCAAAATGGCCAATAGACTACAAGTTTCTGGCTGGAACCACTCCTCTAGGGACAAATAGGCCGCTCAGTGCTCCCCACTCCCACTGGTGAACAAAGACGCTTCCTTTTATCCAAATAAGGATATGGAATAGCACAGGAACCAAGACAAAGCCCAGAGATCAGCAAACTCTGAAGACTGGACTATTCTAGTTCAGTAAGGCGGGAAAACAAGATTTTTTTTTTTTTTTTTTTTTTTTTTTCTTTTTTGCAAAAACAGAGGAAAAACAGACAGTAAATGCTATAAATGCTTTTAAGCGGCTAGCGCACTTGAGTGTGTAAGCCTACAGGTAAAATTAAGCAACAAATAACTTTTTAAAAGTGCAAAACAGTTAATCAACACAAAAACAGTTTAAATAGAATGCAGAGCTGTATAAACAGGCTAAAATGCAGTCACTAAGCAGTAAATAATCAAAAAGCCAGAAAAAATACTTAAATCAGTTATAGCAAATACAGTTATAACAAATGCTCTGAAATATACTGTATATTTCCAAAATGTTTGAGAAGGACAGTCAGAACACAAGAAGGTTCAGGCGAAAGAGAAAAAAAAAGTTTTGTTTTACTTTTTGAAAGGGAAAAAGGAGGAACAGAAGGCCTTATCAAATGTTCTCTCTGTATTAAGCAGAATGAGCTAATGACACTAGACTGGGAGGTGTGTCACAGTAGGGGCGGGCAACTGCAAAGCCACCAAGTATAAGAGCAAGACACCAACAGGGAGGGAGGGTGGGACAAAATAGCCTACAGACAGCAAGCACTAGAAAGACAAATGACAGTTTTTAAACAGATAAGGATTTGTGAAGATGCTGAATAGACAAAGTGCTTTATATATATAAAATTGTAAAAACAGTAATCTGTAAAAATAATAAAAAAAAATCAAGATACTTATATTTTGTAGCTCAGTTGTGGTCAACAACTTCTCCAGTCTGCACTGTGTGCAAAGACAGAAACTCTACCAAAGTTAGGGCTTAAAAACCAGAACAGCTTCTTTTTTTACAAGAACACAAAAGAACCAGCCCCCACTAGCCAAGAGATAATTACACAGAGGAAATGTTTCAGTTTACACAATAGCCTACAGACAGCAAGCACTAGAGAGACAAATGAAAGTTTTTAAACAGATAAGGATTTGTGAAGATACTGAATAGACAAAGTGCTTTATATATATTAAATTGTAAAAACAGTAATCTGTAAAAATAATCAAAAAAGAAATCAAGATACTTATATTTTGTAGCTCAGTTGCGGTCAACAACTTCTCCAGTCTGCACTGTGTGCAAAGACAGAAACTCTACCAAAGTTAGGGCTTAAATACCAGAATAGCTTCTATTTACAAGAACACAAAAGAACCAGCCCCCACTAGCCAAGAGATAATTACACAGAGGAAATGTTTCAGTTTACACAATAGCCTACAGACAGCAAGCACTAGAGAGACAAATGAAAGTTTTTAAACAGATAAGGATTTGTGAAGATACTGAATAGACAAAGTGCTTTATATATATTAAATTGTAAAAACAGTAATCTGTAAAAATAATCAAAAAAAATCAAGATACTTATATTTTGTAGCTCAGTTGCGGTCAACAACTTCTCCAGTCTGCACTGTGTGCAAAGACCTGACACTCTCAAGTGATGTTTCTCAAGGGGCACTTGAAAAACTTGCTTGACTTCCCCGGGGGGGGGTGACGATTGCGGAGAGATGGGCGAAGGCTGCCAGCCTAGTCAAATAGAATTTGATATATAATTCTGGCATTTGTAAATAAATGTAAAATACATGCATGTTTTCTTGATAATAAATGTAAAATACAGGCAGGTTTCTTCAGTGTAAAGAATACTGTGAAATGTGGAACTGCAAAATATGTGACAACATTGCACTCTGCTGGCCCAGTGAAGCATGTTGTGACCCTTTCATGTTAGAATTCGGCTCCAGTTTGGCTGGATGAAGGTTTTATGACCATTGTTTTAAGGCTAACATTTATGACCAGAATTTGGATGTGGAATGTGCTTTATTGCTCTAGTTTCTGTTAGAATATACATGTGAAATGTCTTCTATTGTTGTAAGTTTCTGTGCAGGTGTTAGATTGCTAAATCATGCAGGTTGTGGCCTGAGAACTCAGACTAGGTGTTAAGATGATGCAACATGAATACTGGGAAAACCTAAGTGTCAAAGAAATGATGTAATGGAAACTAACTCAGAATGATGTAATCTGGGAGGACCCAGAGACATACTTGTTAGTGATGTTTTATAAACTGTGTCTCAGAGAGAGAGACTGAGAGCATTTTGATCTTGATATCCAACTTATCAGCACTCTGCCTTGTGCTCACATGTATTTTTAGCACTGTGATTTCTTGTAGGAATAGTTAAAACTAGTAAAGATTAATTAGGTATTTTTCTTTGAAATCAGACCTGCCCTACTGTATTATTTTAAGTTTCTGTGTGATCTCTGAACTCTTAGATATCTCTGTGGTGTAGTAGTCTTGTCTTGTGTTTTAATTATTTATTATTAAATATTTTTAAAACCTTCTACCTGTGGCTGGCTTATGTAGAGATAGGCTCTAGGGTACATTGCATATTTATAGTTTATTGTAATAGGCCACTCTGATAAGCCTCAGACTGTATAGTCACATTACCATTAGATAATAATATTGCACAGTAATAATTGGACACCCTTTTAAGGGCCTTTTAGTAGCTGATATTATTAATTGGGTACTACCGTATGGTCTGGGTAAAGGGGCACATCTGGAGAATCTGTGTCAGCCTTTCCCAGGAGTGTCTGTGTGGTTGTATAACCTCTTCTCAAAGTGTGTGTGTGGTGTGTCAGCTGCTTGGGCAGGGACACGAAGCACTGGTTGGACAGATAGGGTACTGTAGGTTTTAGCTAGCCCAGCTAGGCTGATATCTGGACCCTATAGCTGTGCCAGTGAGGAGTCTTATTGAGGACTTGGTGAGCAAGGGAGCAGCCAGCCCCAGACTGACTGTGATCGCTGTGTGCACTTAAGGGAAATTGTATTTTGTGTATTAGTTATCCTTTCCTCTTCTATGAGACAACCTCTCTGGTGTTAATGGTGAGGATTGAGGCTCCTTGATTGCTGGGCCAGGGCACGGTCATCACAGTGTCCTCCATCAAATGTGGTCCTGTTAGGTCAAGACTAGTGGGAGTAGCAGGTCTTTCCTCAACTTTTGCTTCTCGTTATACAATTGTTTGTTTGTGTCTTTCAGCTTTTCCTGGTTAGAGGTCGCCACAGCAGAACTCTGGTCCGCTAATGATTGGTAGTGGATTTTTATGTACTGGGTTACCAGCCCTGATGCACAACCTTCAATGAAGGCACACCCCATTCACATATGCCTCCACACAGAAGACGCTCTAGCTGAGAATCGAACGGGACAACGTCTTGTTATGAGGCGACAATGCTACCGCAGCACCACCACCGCAGTTCTTAATTTGCCAAAGCTACTAAGATTTTATGAAATCTTTTGGTAAAGTCACAAGACATTACAACACCACATCACTTTTATAAATGACATCTACAGCATGGCATTGGCTCTTTTAATGCTTGTAGCAATCTGTACTAAAACCTTTCTAATGGTCTATCTAAGATCATGTGTTGATATTTTCCCCAGACAACTACAACTTTTTGAATGGTGTATCCATCTTCCAATACCGATTAGAGTGATTTTTTATCACAACTGCAATTACGCCCAAGGTCTTTTCTGTCTTTATAAAAAAACTGTCCGGGATGGTCTGTTCAGAAACTCTTCCACGATTTTCATTATCCTAATCTAGATGACTTATACTTTTTCTATGATACTTCAATATCCAGCTCTTGGACACTCATCCAGACTGTTAGGATTATATTAAAGGCTGACTTTGGCATTCTTTATCATGGTACCTATCTTCATCACATCTATAAAGAATTCTACCCTGGACTGCATCTCTTGCATAATGTCTGCTATGAAAACCCCAAACACATCTCGATCAACCACAGATCCCTGTAGCATAGGTAGGTTCATAGGTATATACAAGGCTAATGACCTATCCAAGCTTCACAAATATATCTAGCAAGTTTTTGGGTGGCCTATGGGGTTATTTTGAGGGGTATATTTTAATGGTTATACATAAGCTGGAGCATGGTTGTTCAAGCATTTACAGGTTGTCTCTTTCCACTAGAGACATAGGTGCCAGACCAGGGGTGAATTTCTGATTTCCCATCCACTGGTCAAGTTTATGCCTGAATATGGTTAGGGAAGAGCTCTGCTTCACCTGGATGAGAAGCTTGTTCCAGAGAAGGGGTGTTCTCTGAGACACATTCCTGTCCCTCCAACAAGTCCTATTTATGTTGCAGACAATTATTAAGTCCTTTGTCTGGGTACTTCTGATACTATTTGTTTTGAGGCTATGCAAAAGGTCCTCAGAGTGGGATCCAGGAATGCCTTGCATGCCAGGCATAGCTCACCCCTCAACAATCTGATGGAGACATAGTATAGTATAGTATAGTATAGTATAGGCTTTGAGGTGATCCTCACAGGACTTGTTTATGCCCTGTATTCTTTTTGTGAGGAACCTCTATGGACATTGCATTTGGTACATGTACCTGATCAGACACATACTAAAGAGGGCATTGTAGTCAGTGATGGGTCTGACGAGGGCTAAATACAAAGGAATTATGACTTCCTAGAACCTGGATGCCATATTCTTGTTTACAAGTTGAACAAAATAGAATGATTTCCGTACCATCATAGAAGCATATTCTTGGTCAAAAGCCACATTACTGTCTACATATGTCCCCAAATCCCTGACTACTGTGTCTACTATTAGGGGTGTGTTGACAATAACTGAATAACCACTATACTGCTCCCAACTGGAATGTATACATACACGGTGTCACCAATAAGTGCCCAATACCTCTTCTTGTTTTTATAATAAAAAAACGAATTTATTGCAAGAGAATAAAAACCACAAAAACTGTGTTTAGCGTTCACCCACAGAAGTGTGGGATTCTTCAGAACACTTTTAGAAACCAACAAAGCTATTTAAATTAAAAATTTGGCGCCAAAGAAAATGGCATTTAAGGCCATATACATGTTATTCACTTCATTGTACATGGTTTATAAATCACCATATAACCGAACTTCCTACTAAACATAACTAAAACCATTCAACTAAAAACTAAACATTGAATTTAAATACATTTCTGCTTCATTGTACAACAAATCCACAGTATCACTCATGACAATTATTCATGTTTAGTACAAAATTTTGTCACTGAAACATCTCATGAATATATAATGACATCCTACAAATATAAAAAGTACTGAAAATACAGAAATAACCAAAAATAATAAATGTATGTCATACTATATATGCATAACTATAAAGTAACTATTGATCTAACTCTAAATTAATTTGCTTATCATTCCATGTGCATTCACTACTTAAAACACTACTGTAATCTATCTGAAATACTATTACGACTGTATTGTAAAAATCCATAAAAATGTATTGATCGTAAAGTATACTGCTGAGAAAATAGTAAATTTGAATTCACAAATGTAAATCTACTGCATCTCCAGAATGGATTTGCAAGAAATGAAATCATTGAGTCCAGGTGGATTCACTGCATCTAAATATAGTTGCCACCAAGTTTCCTTAAACCCTAACAGGGTTTTGTAGTCACACCCTTGAGGGTCAGAATGGATGATTTCCAATATGGCATACCTAAATTCATGGGATTCTCCCATCTTTTCAATGTGTCTATATAATGCATTTGTGGTGTCTTTCCTTCTTATGCTATAAATGTGGTCATATATGCATTTTCTAAAACATCTCTCGGTTTTACCTATGTAAAATCCCGAACATTTAGTGCATTTAGCCACATATATAAGCATTTTGGTGTTACAATTACCATTTTTGAATTTCACTGTTGTATGGACATTTTCAATTGTCATTTTGGCTGTTTCTAAGATATATGCACACTGGTTACACATCCCACATTTTGTTGTATGTTTCATTTTATCTTTATAAATCCCTGTTGTTGCTGTTATCTGATGGTATCTCTCCAGGTACCATTTGATGTTATGCCCCATCTTGAACACAAATCTTGGTTTTGCTCCTATAATATCCTTCCAACTGGAATCCCCCAACATCAAAAACCAGTATTTAGTTATTATATTAATTACCTGCTCTACCTCCAAAAGTGAGTATGCAAGATCGCTGGTATTGGATAGTTTCATTTTCACCATATTTATATTTATGTCTTCCATCATTTAATCTGAAGCTATTGACATCTCCAGATCCCAATAAGGGTTTATATTTGTTCCCCCATTCCAGCATGACATATTGTCCTACTTTGTGCATCATCTCAATGGAATATCCTCTCTCTTGAAACAAGTGTGTTTTAAAAGTTATTTCATCTACCATGTCAGTGTGGTGGGAGGTCATCCGTGCAGCCCGTATACATTGTCACTTAAATATATTATACTTCATTTTCTCCGGATGACAACTCCCATATTCTAGGTAGTCATTAGAAAAAGTGCTCTTCCAATGTATACAGGATTTTGTTTCCCCTCCATGTCTATAAATAAATGAGTCTAAGTAAGGCAAACCTACTTGACTATAGACATGAGTGAATTTCAAAAATGTGCTACTATTGTTGATAAAATCAATAAAAATGTGTAGATTCTCAATGCTGTCATCCCATAGAATGTAAATATTATCTAGGAATCTAGAATAAGGCCTAATTCTCTTAAAATAATCACTAGGGAACAGGATGGTATCCTCGAAGTCTAACATTACCAAGTTTGCAAAAATGGGTGCACAAGCTGCACCCATTGCCACTTCCCTATTTTTACGGAAGTGTTCACCTTCATAATAAATAAAATTGTTGTCTAACACAATGGACATACATTCCATTATCAAACAAATTTTGTCCCAATCAAAATTAGTATGTCTCCTGATGCTGTTACAAAAGTCATCCCAAACCATCTTGTTTGGAGATGCATGAAAATAAATCTATAACATCTATAGTAACTACTATGTATCCTTCTTTGCATATATTTATCGGATAGTTACTTAGGAATTCCCATGAATCCTTATGAACTATTTTGTCATATATGGGTTTTAGCCAGACATCTATTATTTTGCCTATTGGATAAGTTTTAGATTTACTGCCTGAAACTATAGGTCGAAGGGGTGGATCTGATATATTCTTATGAACTTTCGGTATGCCTACTAACGTCGCTAATCTGGGAAATTTCACTTTCAGACAATTAAATGTCTCATCAGTTATTCTACCGTCAATATGACATTCCTCTATGTATGAGTCTATAGGCTGATATGCAATATGAACCTCATTAATGGATATAGATTCATAATTTCCTGACTGATATAAAATATCATACTTTTTTTGATGTATTGATTATTGTCATAAATAACCACCCCTCCCCCTTTGTCTGGCTTCATTACTCTGATGTTGTTATCCATTTGCAGGGCCCTTAATGTTTGAATTTCTTCCTTAGTTAAATTACTTCCTGATTTGTTGTTTTTCACTTTGTGATAAAGTTGGTATATCTCACGCGTCACTAATTTATCATAAATATCTAAATAGGGGTGACTAGGGGGAATGAAAGTACTTTTTTTCCTTTATTTTAAGATGTGTAGTACCACTTTTTGGCAACTTTTGACTATCCTTAAACAAAATAGATAAATTTATTTTTCTCACAAACTTTTTTATCTCACATAAACAATCTACTAAGTCGAAAAAGGGGGTGGGTATGTATTTCATTCCCTTTCCTAACAGATTGAAATGTGACAACTGTATCTGTGTACTGGAATAGTTGAAAATGTTAAAATTTTTACAACTATATGTGTGCCCATCAACAGTGATATTATGTCTTACTTCCTTTTCATCTGTTGTCTTATTTAATTCCACTGTTTGCCCTTCCCCCAGTTTTTTCTGCTTGGTTTTCTTGTAATACCTTGACTGGTTTCTGTCCATTCGATTCTTGTTTCCATATGATTTCACCTGCCTGTCTCCTACCCGATGAAAATGTGAATCATCATACTGATAATATGTGTTGCCCTGTGTCTTAATTCCAGTATATTGACCATTTTGTACATTATTTTTTGTCAACTCACTATGTTTATCACATACCCATTTGTATGCCTGTCCTTTCTTGTATTGCTCAGTATCCCTTAAAATCTTCTTGTGTTTCCTTTCACTGATGCTTTGCATCTTTTTTTCCACTACTGTATACTGTTTTTTGTATAATCTCTCCCATTCAGAAAATAACAAATCACTGATTATCCTATTGTTTAATATTTCTATATCCTGAACTAGTTTACAAAGTTTTTCATCATTATATTTAATTATAAGCTTCATGAAAGTGAAGCCACATTCATTAAAAAATTGATTAAACTCCATAATACTTGTATCATTTATATCCGTCCACATTGGTATCTTGAAAAACTTCAAACCCATGGGAACAATTTTTAAATTTAAACACTTGTGCAAGTAAGCATTATCAGCTTTTAGTCCATTGATCCCATTTAATTTCTTTCCCAACTGATAAATCATATCCTTTAAAGTTCCTAAATTGTCCTGGTTAGAGGATGAAGGACCATCCCCTTTAGTGAAAACACTGTCAAAATTGTAATTGTTAGTTAAAAATTTATTTAAAAAAGTGTCCTTAGTGTCGTTCCCTTGTCCACTTGAATGGTTGTAGGAAGTAGCTTGTGAAAAAACAGTACCTTTTTGTTGTATGTTGATTTTTCCCACCGCTGTAGAATATGTTTTCTGGGGTGGAACTCTCTTCGGTTTGGCACCAGTACGGATAGCTTCTTCATCCAATTCATACAAAGAAAAATCAAAAGTAAAATCTGAAATGTTGGCTTTGCTGCTGTTCAATTGTTCCGTAATCTCAAAAGCATTCTCCAAATATATCGGAGTTCGCCTGAACCCCGTTTCTTGTCCGTTAGGAATATTGAAACTGTCATTAACCTCACATTGGTGAAAAATGTGCGATGTAATGCTCTGGTGGTCATTTGGATCCTTGCCCGGGTTAACAACATCAATATTCTTTGATGTGACAGGTTCTTTATTGTTGCCGTTGTTGGAAAATGCAGCTTGTAAAGGTTTACATTCATTTCCAGTACCTGTAGTAGCCATGTCTGATTTTACACTCACCCATGTAAAATCCAATACTAGTTCCAAGATCCTACTGACCTCCATTTTTAAAGAAGTCACTTCAGCTCGCAATTTGGTAAATTCATCTTGCTCCGTTTCACTGTTTTGAGGTGCCTTGTCACCGATGACATCCATACAACTGAATAACCAGTATACTGCTCCCAACTATAATGTATACATACACGGTGTCACCAATAAGTGCACAATACCTCTTCTTGTTTTTATAATAAAAAAACAGATTTATTGCAAGAGAATAAAAACCACAAAAACTGTGTTTAGCGCTTTCACCCACAGAAGTGTGGGCTTCTTCAGAACACTTTTAGAAACATGTATACGGATTTAAATGTTGTTTTCTTTGGCGCCAATTTTTAAATTAAAATAGCTTTGTTGGTTTCTAAAAGTGCTCTGAAGAAGCCCACACTTCTGTGGGTGAAAGCACTAAACACAGTTTTTGTGGTTTTTATTCTCTTGCAATAAATCCGTTTTTTTATTATAAAAACAAGAAGAGGTATTGTGCACTTATTGGTGACACCGTGTATGTATACATTCCAGCTGGGAGCAGTATAGTGGTTATTCAGTTGTTGTCTTACCATGGATGTCATCAGTGACAAGGCACCTCAAAACAGTGAAATGGAGCAAGATGAATTTACCAAATTGCGAGCTGAAATTACTTCTTTAAAAACGGAGGTCAGTAGGATCTTGGAACTAGTACTGAATTTTACACGGCCGAGTGTAAAATCAGACATGGTTACTACAGGTACTGGAAATGAACGTGAACCTTTACAAGCCGTGTTTTCCAACAGCGGCAACAATAAAGAACCTGTCACATCAAAGAATATTGATGTTGTTAACCCAGGCAAGGATCCAAATGACCACCGGAGCATTACATCGCACATTTTTCACCAAGGTGAGGTTAATGACAGTTTCAATATTCCTAACGGACAAGGAACGGGGTTCAGGTGAACTCCAATAGATTTGGAGAATGCTTTTGAGATTACAGAACAATTAAACAGCAGCAAAGCCAACATTTCAGATTTTACTTTTGATTTTTCTTTGTATGAAGTGGATGAGGAAGCTATCCGTACTGGTACCAAACCGAAGGGAGTTCCACCCCAGAAAACGTATTCTACAGCGGTGGGAAAAACCGACATACAACAAAAAAGTACTGTTTTTTTCACAAGCTACTTCCTACAACCATTCAGGTGGACAAGGGAACGACACTAAGGACACTTTTTAAAATACATTTTTAACTAACAATTGCAATTTTGACAATGTTTTCACTAACGGGGATGTTTCCTTCATCCTCTAACCAGGACAATTTAGGAACTTTATAGGATATGATTTATCAGTTGGGAAAGAAATTAAATGGAATCAATGGACTAAAAGCTGATAATGCTTACTTGCACAAGTGTTTAAATTTAAAAATTGTTCCCATGGGTTTGAGGTTTTTCAAGATACCAATGTGGACGGATATAAATGATACAAGTATTATGGAGTTTAATCAATTTTTTAATGAATGTGGCTTCAATTTCATGAAGCTTATAATTAAATATAATGATGAAAAACTTTGTAAACTAGTTCAGGATATAGAAATATTAAACAATAGGATAATCAATGATTTGTTATTTTCTGAATGGGAGAGATTATACAAAAAACAGTATACAGTAGCGGAAAAAAAGATGCAAAGCATCAGTGAAAGGAAACACAAGAAGATTTTAAGGGATACTGAGCAATACAAGAAAGGACAGGCATACAAATGGGTATGTGATAAAGATAGTGAGTTGACAAAAAATAATGTACAAAATGGTCAATATACTGGAATTAAGACACAGGGCAACACATATTATCAGTATGATGATTCACATTTTCATCGGGTAGGAGACAGGCAGGTGAAATCATATGGAAACAAGAATCGAATGGACAGAAACCAGTCAAGGTATTACAAGAAAACCAAGCAGAAAAACTGGATGAAGGGCAAACAGTGGAATTAAATAAGACAACAGATGAAAAGGAAGTAAGACATAATATCACTGTTGATGGGCACACATATAGTTGTAACAATTTTAACAATTTCAACTATTCCAGTGCACAGATACAGTTGTCACATTTCAATCTGTTAGCAAAGAGAATGAAATACATACCCATCCCCTTTTTCGACTTAGTAGATTGTTTATGTGAGATAATAAAGTTTGTGAGAAAAATAAATGTATCTATTTTGTTTAAGGATAGTCAAAAGTTGCCAAAAAGTGGTACTACAGATCATAAAATAAAAAAAAAAGTACTTTCATTCCCCCTAGTTACCCCTATGTAGATATTTATGATAAATTAGTGACACGTGAGATATACCAACTTTATCACAAAGTGAAAAACAACAAATCAGGAAGCAATTTAACTAAGGAAGAAATTCAAACATTAAGGGCCCTACAAATGGATAACAACATCAGAGTAATGAAGCCAGACAAAGGGGGAGGGGTGGTTATTTATGACAATAATCAATACATCAAAAAAATGCATGATATTTTATATCAGTCGGGAAATTATGAATCTATATCCATTAATTAGGTTAGTATTGCATATCAGCGTATAGACTCATACATAGAGGAATTTCATATTGATGGTAGAATAACTGATGAGACATTTAATTGTCTGAAAATGAAATTTCCCAGATTAGCGACGTTAGTAGGCATACCGAAAGTTCATAAGAATATATCAGATCCACCCCTTCAACCTATAGTTTCAGGCAGTAAATCTAAAACTTATCCAATAGGCAAAATAATAGATGTCTGGCTAAAACCCATATATGACAAAATAGTTCATATGGTTAAGGATTCATGGGGATTCCTAAGTAACTATCCGATAGATATATTTATTTATTTTATTTATTTAACATTTGTTGACCGGGAATGTCCGACTAGGTTCCACAGAGCCTGTTTTCAGCGGAGGACCGGGGAGAAATGCTCCAGATGCATGTTTTTGGAATGTGGGAGGAAACCGGAGTACCCAGAGGAAACCCACACGAACACAAGGAGAACATGCAAACTCCACACAGAAGGCACCCCAGCATCGAACCACAGAACCTCTTGCTGTGAGGCAACAACGTTAACCGCTGCACCACTGTGCCGTCCATATATGCAAAGAAGGATACATAGTAGTTACTATAGATGTTATAGATTTATTTTTATGCATCCCCAAACAAGATGGTTTGGATGCCTTTTGTAAGAGCATCAGGAGACATACTAATTTTGACTGGGACAAAATTTGTTTGATAATGGAATGTATGTCCATTGTGTTAGGCAACAATTTTATTTATTATGAAGGTGAACACTTCCGTCAAACTAGGGAAGTGGCAATGGGTGCAGCTTGTGCACCCATTTTTGCAAACTTAGTAATGTTAGACTGGGAGGATACCATCCTGCTCCCTAGTGAATATTTTAAGAGAATTAGGCCTTATTCTAGATTTCTGGATAACGTTTACATTCTATGGGACAACAGCATTGAGAATCTACACATTTTTATTGAATTTATCAACAATAGTAGCACATTTTTGAAATTCACTCATGTCTATAGTCAAGTAGGTTTGCCTTACTTAGACACATTTATTTACAGACATGGAGGGGAAACAAAATCCTGTGTACACTGGAAGAGCACTTTTTCTAATGACTACCTAGAATATGGGAGTTGTCATCCGGAGAAAATGAAGTATAATATATTTAAGTGACAATGTATACGGGCTGCACGGATGACCTCCCACCACACTGACATGGTAGATGAAATAACTTTTATAACACACTTGTTTCAAGAGAGAGGATATCCCATTGAGATGATGCACAAAGTAGGACAATATGTCATGCTGGAATGGGGGAACAAATATAAACCCTTATTGGGATCTGGAGATGTCAATAGATTCAGATTAAATGATGGAAGACATAAATATAAATATGGTGAAAATGAAACTATCCAATACCAGCGATCTTGCATACTCACTTACAATTTGGAGGTAGAGCAGGTAATTAATATACTAACTAAATACTGGTTTTTGATGTTGGGGGATTCCAGTTGGAAGGATATTATAGGAGCAAAACCAAGATTTGTGTTCAAGATGGGGCATAACATCAAATGGCACCTGGAGAGATACCATCAGATAACATCAACAACAGGGATTTATAAAGACAAAAGGAAACATACAACAAAATGTGGGATGTGTAACCAATGTGCATATATCTTAGAAACAGCCAAAATGACAATTGAAAATGTAGTCCATACAACAGTGAAATTCAAAAATGGTAATTGTAACACCAAAATGCTTATATATTTGGCTAAGTGCACTAAATGTTCGGGATTTTACATAGGTAAAACCGAGAGATGTTTTAGAAAATGCATACATGACCATATTTATAGCATAAGAAGGAAAGACACCACAAATGCATTATATAGACACATGGAGAAGATGGGAGAATCCCATAAATTCAGGTTTGCCATATTGGAAATCATCCATTCAGACCCTCGAGGGTGTGACTACAAAACTCTGTTAGGGTTTAAGGAAACTTGGTGGCAACTATATTTAGATGCAGTGAATCCACCTGGACTCAATGATTTCATTTCTTGCAAATCCATTCTGGAGATGCAATAGATTTACATTTGTGAATTCAAATTTACTATTTTCCCAGCAGTATACTTTACGATCAATACATTTTTATGGATTTTCACAATACAATCGTAATAGTATTTCAGATAGATTACAGTAGTGTTTTAAGTAGTGAATGCACATGGAATGATAAGCAAATTAATTTAGAGTTAGATCAATAGTTACTTTATAGTCATGCATATATAGTATGACATAAATTTATTATTTTTGGTTATTTCTGTATTTTCAGTTGTTGTTGTTGTGTCTTTCGGCTTATCCCGGTTAGGGGTCGCCACAGCGAAACTCCGGTCCGCTAAGGTTTGGTAGTGGATTTTTACGTGCTGTGTTACCAGCCCTGATCACAGAAGATGCTCTAGCTGAGAATCGAACGGGACAACGTCTTGCTGTGAGCCGACAATGCTATTGCAGCACCACTACCGCTGTATTTCTAGTACTTTTTATATTTGTAGGATGTCATTATATATTCATAAGATGTTTCAGTGACAAAATTTTGTACTAAACATGAATTATTGTCATGAGTGATACTGTGAATTTGTTGTACAATGAAGCAGAAATGTATTTAAATTCAATGTTTAGTTTTTAGTTGAATGGTTTTAGTTGTTATGTTTAGTAGGAAGTACGGTTATATGGTGATTTATATATCATGTACAATGAAGTGAATAACATGTATACGGCTTTAAATGCCATTTTCTTTGGCGCCAATATTTAAATTTAAATAGCTTTGTTGGTTTCTAAAAGTGTTCTGAAGAAGCCCAAACTTCTGTGGGTGAAAGCGCTAAACACAGTTTTTGTGTTTTTTATTCTCTTGCAATAAATCCGTTTTTTATTATAAAAACAAGAAGAGGTATTGTGCACTTATTGGTGACACCGTGTATGTATACATTCCGGGTGTGTTGACAATGAGGTAGAGTCCTGGGGTAGCTGACTTTCCAAAGGGTACTATTATGCATTTGTTGGCAATTCACTTTTAAACAATAGTTCTAGCACTAGTTATTTGTCTGTGCTAGACCTTTCTGAAGGATGTTAGTGTCTGGGGGAATTCCATGACTGATTCTAGTTTGCAAGCATCAGTAAACCTGGTCAGCCAGAGACCCTTAACACTGAACGTGACATCTTAGAAGTAAATGCTAAAAAGGAGCAGACCCAGCGTGGAACCTTTAGGGACTCTTTTAATAATCATGCTCTTTGTTGAGGTTGATTCCCCCCTATTCTATCTCCCTGTGTAACATATAGGTTTAAACCTAATTCCACAAGTTTCTTTACAATGCCCAAATGGGGTGCTGTGCCAAATGTCTTGGCCAGATCAAGGTAAGTGGTATGCACTATTTTTCCCTCACCTATTGCCTTGGTGACCTTTTCAAATAAGTCTACCAAGCTGACTAGGCATAATCTTCCCTTGGAGAAACTGAAGTAGGTGGGATCCGTTGTCTAAAGGTTTTCTATCTCATTATTTATCATTTCCATGATAATTCTTTTCATGGCTTTGCATATGAGACTAATCACACTTACAGGTTTGCAGTTTCTGGGATCCATATATGGCCCACCTTTGTGCAGAGGGATGACCATTATAGTTTTCCATTCGTACAGCATGAAACCTGACAGGAGACTATGGTTGAAAAGTAATTCCAGTGGTCCTGATAATTCATGTTTCATGCTATTTAGCAGACATTATGGGAAATTATTGGAGCCCATCGATGCAGTGTTCTTGTCTTGAAGAATGCATTTAGGATCTGCTCCCTAGCGATAGTTGTGGGAAAGTTATATTTGATGACATTTCTTGAGGCATGGCCAAGGGGGTGGGGAGAGGGGGTTAAAATTGGAACTGAATTTGCCGGCCAGTAGCTTTGCTATATCTTCCAACTACATGTATGTGGCTGCTTTTACTATTGGTTCTATTGTTGTGCACTGCCTTTGAGGTTGTGGACATAGCTAAAGAAAGCTTCATGGTTGTTCTTGGCCTGAGAGGCTATTCTTACCTCAGACTTTGCTTTGGTAGATGTGGTTTGCCATCTAAGTTGTTTGGTTAGAATGATGAGGGTGTTTTTATCTTGTTGGGCATAACATTCCCTAACTGTTGCCATGATATTCTTCCTTTTGTTGTACAACCTATTTATATTAGAATTCCACCAGGTTTGTTTGTTTTTTGAGTTTGTTACAGATTATTTCTGGTGGGTACAACTGTCCCAGTGCTTCTATTAACATGATTGTACAGAGTTTCTCTGAACATTTCTGCGTAGGAAACAGTGTACTCAGGATTTGGTGGGGCTTGAAATTTTGCCAGATTCATAGGTGTTTACTAGGATAATTACCACCAGGGCCTTTTTAAGATTAGCCATGCATGTCAAATCTCTGACAAGTTCTGTTACCCTTGATAAATGTAAGCAGGGGCTTTTGAGGTGAACCATTTACAAGCAAGGGTCTGAGAGATGAATCATTTAAAGGCTGCCTGTGTCCATTAGAGGCATAGGTGCCAAGCCAGGGATGAATTTCCTGTTCCCCATCAAATTGTCCAAGTTATACTTGAATTGGGGTAGGCAGGAACTCTGTTTCACATGGGTGAGGAGCCTGTTCCATAGACGGGGTAGTCTCTGGGATACATACCTGTCTCTCCACCAGGTCCTATTTATATCACAGGCAAGGTTGAAGTCTTTAGAATGAGTACTTCTGGTACTGTTTGTTTTGCAGGTATGCAGGAGTTCCATTAAAGTGGGGTCTGATAATGCCTTGTATGTCAGGCATAGATCTCCCCCTCAACACCTATAGGAGACAGAATAGAAAGACAGGGTCTTGAGGTGGTCTGCATAGGATTGTGTTACTTAACGCACTGTATTCTTTTAGTGAGAAACCTCCATGGATGCTCCAGTAATTGGATATGCCTGGTTAGGTACATACCAAAGGGGGAATTGTACTCAATGACAGGTCTGATGAATGCCGAATACAGTGGAACAATGAATTCCTTGGACCTAGATATCATACCTTTATTTATAAGTTGCACAACATAGAATGATTTCCTCACTACTGTAGACATGTGATGGTCAAAGGTTAGATTACTCTCTATGTGTGTGTCCCCAAGTCCCTGACTGCTGGGTCAGATCTTAGAGATGTGTTGTCAATATAATAGTTACCATAGGTGGATGACTTCCAGAAGGATACTATTATGCATTTCATGGCATTTAGTTTTAGTCCATGGCTCTAGCACCAGTTTTTTGTTTGTGTCAGCCCTTTCTGGGAAACATTTATGTCAGTGGATGATTCAATGACAGCTCCTAATCTGCAGTTATCTGCAAATTTAGTCAGTCAGAGGCTATTGACTTTATCCTTGATGTCAGAGAAGTAAATGCCAAAAAGGAGTGATCCCATAACTGATCAAAATGATAGGGCCTTGGTTTAACATCTCATCAAAAGGATGACACACTTAGGAATGCAACAACCACTTATACTGCACTACAGTGTCAAAAATCCATCTACCTGGTGTGGGAATTGGACCCACAGCCTACTCCACCAAAGGCAAGTGTGCTACTTGTAGAACCACTAACAATGCTACTCTCACTTAACAATAGGAAGTTTGCTTTAGAATAGTTCCTACCTGCTATAGGGCTATCTGAAGTCATAGGTTTTATTTTTATTTCTAAGGAGACAGCTTTATGGTTTGACCTTGCCAGAGAGGGCATTACGCTGGGGGGAGGGTTGCAACATTCACCGATCTTCGTGAGGACCAGGTCCAGTATGTTTCACTCCCAGAGGGCATGTAGACTATCTGATCCAGGGTGTTTGTGTTTACTAAATCGAGGAATCTTTGGTCATGTATATTAGGCGTGATGTATGAATCCCATTTTTAAGTGAGGTAGTTAAAGTCACCCATGAATATGGTATTGGATTGAAGAGTGAGTGTCTCCAATACATCTAAGTATGAGTTATAGGTTTCCTGGGTCAAAGAGGGAGACTGTAGCTTGCAAGGATATGGTATGGGACTTTTCCCACAGTGCTTTGGACATGGAGAAGATCAAGTGTGTCATCATGTTTGACCAGCCTTGTGATGAGCTTGTTTCTGATAAATATTGAGACACCTCCACCATTAGTCCCTGCTTGTGCAGTACTTTCCTAATTGTGTGGAAGGCATTGTAGTCCTGCACTGCCAGGGTTCTCTTCATGGTATTTAAACTGTATCTTAGTAGCTGCATAGATGTCTGCATTCTCCAGGATGAGGAGGGCTTGGAGGGTGTGGAATTTCCTAAGACTCCTGGCATTGAGCAGTAACACCTTTAGATTCCCTTTGATTGGTTTTGCTGGGTGGAAAGGTTAGACAGTTTGGCATTGCCTAAAAAAAGCACTATGGGTGATGATAATGTTTTAGCTTTTATTCAAAAGCCTAGAAGGGAGAGGTATAGACCATCCTTGGCAAAGCAACATGGTCTGTCAACCAAGTCGTTCCATGCTGACAAATATTGCACCTCCCTGGAATGACACCAATAGCTGAGCCAATTATTAAAGTCGATCATCCTCTGCTCATATTATTTCATCATCTTTTGTGAAGGTAGAATGCTGCACAGTACTAAGCTTATATCACCTAGGACAGGTAGTCTGAGAGCTCCATAACTTCTCTCTGTTCATCTAGTCCCAAAAGGTATGTCACAGACCATTAACACCCTTTTGGACTATGGCAGAGTCATACTTGTACTTGAGGTTAAGCATGAGTGATATGATGGATCCAAATCCCCTGATAGGCAGCTGACCATAATCCTCTCCTTGTTTAACTTGGTGAGCAGGAGATTTTTGTGTCTCCTAGTGGAGTCTTCTATGACCAGGATACTGGGTTGTGTAATGGTATGACTTATGGGCTTAGAGATTGAGACACCACTGGTTGTGCCAGTATGTGCTTTGCACAGTGTTGTTTTTGACGTGTATTCTTATTGAGGACTTTTTTTTGTATGTTCAGTGTCTGTGCAGTCTTTGTACCTTGAGATTACATTTAACAGCCTCACCATATATGGCTCTATGTGACTTGTTTGTACCTAGTGAGGTGGGTGATGTGAGCATGCTACCGAAAACCTGTTGGGTAGTGTAAGTGATTGCAGGTGAGAGCCTTTCCTCCAATGACATTGGTTCATAGGTTCATAGGTTCATACTAGGCTAGCTGCCCTAGGGCATTTATAAGCCTAGCCAGAGTGTGTTTGGCTTTCGCCACCCATTTTAAATTAATTTTGCTATGCCCTTTTTTGAGGTTAGTATACTGTGCCTCTGTCTAACAGTGACACAGAAGTGATACCCGGGGTAAACCTACGATCCCCCATCCACTCATCAAGATTCCTCTTGAAGAGAGTCAATGAGGGACTCTGTCTAACCTGGACTGGGATTTTAATCCAGAGTGAAGGGAGCATCTGGGTTATGAATCTGTCCCTCCAGCATGTCCTATTTATTTCAGTACTGAGGTTCAAGTCTCTCGAGCGCATAGCTCAATGGGATTTGGATTTTCTGAGGTGCAGCATGTCCATTAATTCCGGGTTGGACATGGCTTTATACGTCAGGCACAGATCGCCTCTGAGCAGGCGGTATGTCACTGAGTAGAGCTGGAATTTCTTTAACTGGGCAGCATATGGCATCTGTTTGAGCCCTTTGATCCTCTTGGTGAGGTACTTTTGGGGTCTTTCCAGTTGCTGCAGGTGTCTGGTAAGGTACATCCCAAAAGGGGCATTGTACTCAATTATGGGCCTGATGAGGGATGAGTAAAGAGGCACGATGACCTCCCCTGATCTAGATGTGAATCCCTTCATGATTAGGTGGGCTATATAAAATGTTTTTCTAACCACTTTGGCCACGTGGTTGTCAAATGAGAGATTGCTATCAACTTGGGTCCCCAGGTCCCTAATTACTTCTTCCGTACTTAATGGATTGCCACTTATGTGGTAATTTGTGGGCACTTTGTTTTTGCCAAAGGGGATGACTATACACTTTTTGGCGTTTAGCTTGAGGCCATGGCTCTGGCACCAGTTGTCTGTTTCTATGAGGCCCTTTTAGAGGATGCTTGTGTCGGCTGGAGAGTCGATTATGGTGCCCAGTTTGTAGTCATCTGCGAACTTGGTCATCCACAGTCCTTCCGTGTTGGCCTGTACCTCTGAGAAATATATACCGAACAAGAGAGGTCCCAGGACTGAGCCTTGTGGGACGCCACTTGTAACTGGTTTGGAGTCTGACATGCCTCCAGCAATTCTAACCATGTGGGTTCTGTCCTTGAGCCAGTTTGCAACCCATCTAGTGACATAGGGGTTTATATTTAAGCTGATGAGCTTATCTATAATGCCTGAGTGGGGTATTGTATCGAAGGCTTTTGCGAGGTCCAGGTAGGCTGTGTGGACCACCTTCCCCTCATCAATGGCCTTAGTGACTGTTTCAAAGAAATCAACCAGGTTTAAGAGGCAGGATCTGCTCTTAACAAAGCCGAACTGGGTAGGATCCAGTGTCTGTAGGTCCCCAATATCTTTATTTATAAGGTCCATGATGATCCTTTCCATAGCTTTGCAGACCACACTAGTCAGGCTTATGGGGCGATAGTTTCCAGGATCTGTTGAGGCACCACCTTTGTGGAGAGGGACCACTGTTGCTGTTCGCCACTCTTTGGGTACATATCCTGTAGTAAGGCTGAGATTGAACAGTAGTTTTATGTTTGGGTTTAGCTCTTCTTGGAGTTCATGTAGGACGCAGCCTGGGACACCATCTGGTTCCACTGATGCTGTGTTTTTTGCTTTGGAGAGGGCGGCTCTTACCTGAGCATCTTTGATGTCAGGGGGGCAGCACTCTGCTGGGATAGATATTTGCCATTTTGGTGGGGAGGGGGGGGAGAAGTTTGCGCTGAACCTGTCAGCTAGGATGTTGGCAATGTCTGTAGGTTTGGTGTATTTTTTGTCATTTTGGACTAGTTCTGAGCATAACTGGGAATTCCCACCCAGGTTCCTAACATAAGTAAAGAAAGCCTTGTGATTATCCTTAGTGTCCTGTGCAATTTTTCTCTCGAAGCTGGCCTTAGACGATTTTATGAGTGCCCGTAGTTTTTTGCTAATACTGATCAGAGATGCCTTCCCTTTTTGGGATTTTGCTCTATCATGTAGTAGCTTCCTCCTTCTATTGTATAGTTTGTATATGGCTGGGGTCCACCAGACAGGACGTCTGTCTTTTGTGGATTGGGTCTTGGTTTTATTTGGGATTGCATGTTCCATGCATTCCTGAAGGTGTTCATAGAATGCATTTATAAAGGATTCTGCGGTCTGGGCCGTATTTTCCACAGGCCCGGGGGCTTTGAAGGATTCAACCTCGGTTTTGAGGAGTGTGAGATTTGCTTTAGAGAGGTTTTTCACTGTGGTTTTCTGGGCAGGGGGTGAGGTCGGGATGTGAATATCCAGTGAGATTAGTTTATGGTCTGATCGTACCAGTGAGGGATACACTTCTGGTCTGGAGCATAGAGTCCCCATGTTGGTGATGATCAGGTCCAGTATGTTTTCCCCTCTTGTGGGAGTGGTAACAAGTTGTTCCACAGCATTTGAGTTTCTAAATTCTAGGAACCTTTGGGCTAGGGTATTGGAGCTAGAGTAATGCTCCCAGTCTATGTTTGGGTAGTTGAAGTCAACCAATATAATGGTGTTTGGAGAGACCTTCATATTTTCCAGTGTTCTCAGGAAGGCCGAGTGAGGTTCCTGGGTTTGGGAGGGTGGTCTGTAGCAGGCTATAAACTGGAAGGCAGTTTTACCCACTGTTAGTTGCACATGGATAGTCTCTGATGCTTCGTGCTGTGCCACCAACCTGGAGGTGTGGGTATCTTTGACGAATATTGATACTCCCCCTCCTTTTGTGGTTCGGTCCAAGTTTTGGGGCCGAAAAGCATGGTATGAGGTATAACCTGGTAGTGCTGGGGTGCTCTCGGGAGCCTTGAACCAGGTTTCTGTTACTGCACAGATATCGATGTTCTCCATGCTAAGGAGAGTTTTGAGTGCGTGCATCTTGAGATTTAGATTTCTGGCGTTGAGTAGCATTACTCTTAATTTCTTATCCCTTGTGATACCTATGGAGGTGGGCTTGTCTTTTGAGCCTTGCCTAAAAAAGGCACTATGGGGGTAGCAAGAGCCTTTGCCAATATCCGAAAGCCCAGGGGTGATAGGTGCAAGCCGTCCCTAGCGAAGCATCATGGCTTGTCGAGCATGTCATCCCAGGCTGACAGGCATTGGATCCCCTTTGAATGACACCAATACTTAAGCCAATTGTTGAAATTGATCATTTTGTCTTCATATTGTGGCATCATTCTTGGTGAGAGTAAGATGCTACTTAAGGTCAGGGTCATAACAGCCTGGGCTACATGCTCAGAGAGCTCCTCTATGTCTCTTTTCATACAGTCCAGGGAGGTACATCTCAGGTCATTCACACCAGCATGGACAATGACTGAGTCATATTTGTACTTGCCTTGGAGTGACCTGAGTGCTTGTGTTATGTGGCGGATCCTACCGCTCGACAGGCAGCTCACCATGACCTTCTCCTTGTTCAGCCTGGTGAGCAGGACGTCAGTGTGCCTGACAATAGAGTCACCTATTACAAGTGTATCAGGTGTGTTGTTTAGCCTTAAGGGCTGTGATTGTTCGGCACACTGGCTTTGTGAGCTATGTGTTGCACGTGTTTTGTTTTGGGGTAGTGGTTGCTTGGGTGTCTGCTTTGAAGGTCTCTACTGCTTAGGCAGATTTTTATTTAGAGCCTCCGAGTATGTTTTTGTGTGTCTATGTGTTTGGTTTGCTGTCGTGGTAGGTCTATGTGAGACTGGAATTGTAGTGAGTGTGGTTTCCTTCTCCTCCTGACTGTTTACGTCAGTACTGAGTTGAGAGAGCTTAGCCTCCAGTTTGGCTATATGGTTGCATCTCTCATATGTGTTGGAATTTGTTGGGAGGAGGAGAGGGTTGTCTGTGTACATGAGGCAGTTGTAACATTGCCTCAAGATTCCCAGATTCACCAGCTGGACCAGAGAGGATATTGACAACTGACCTTTGGACATGCTAGAATAGTATTGGGAATTCCTTTATAATTGAAAAAAAGGGCCAATGGGGAACAAGGTACTCAAGGGGAGTTTGTGAGGGTGTAGTGCTTTTAATTTGTTAGTGCTGACTTATATAATTGCTTTAGTGAGCAAGTGCCAGGTAACTTAAATGCAATGTGTTACAGGTAACTTAAATGCAAAAACGACAAACAGTAACTTTCTTTCAAGTGAAACAAGGAAATAAGTACAGTAAGCAATGCAGATATCACTAGGGATCCACAGAAACGCTGAAAAGCCGCGTTTTAGGTGAAATTAGCATTTCAGGGAAATAACAAGCAAACAAACAACAAGCATACAAACAAAGCTAGATTCAGCAGGCCTGGATCTAGTCTATGCTACAGCAAACAAGGTGCACCAATTTCAGTAAGAAGCAGTTCAAATATGCAGGCACTATAAGCCTTTAACCAGAAATTCCCAGCTCAGAAGGGCAGAGTCCAGCCTCTCCTCCCACAAGAGTGCAGACCATGAACCTTCTTAATGTAAAATAACTGGCCTGAAGCCCAAGTGCTTAAACCAGAACTAATACACTTTTAGAATAACAGACACTGAGCCCTCATTCAGCAGTTCCCAACTTAGAAGGATGTCAGCTACCTGTCCTGCCACCATAGTGCAGGCCACAAACCTTCGTAATGTAAAACAACTGGTCTGAAGCCCAAGTGCTTAATCCAAAAGACTTAGAATGATAGCTACACTTTAATCAAGTTACTACCAAGCAGTAATAAATAAAATTTAATACTTTAAAGAATGCCTGGATTAGTGCTCAAGTTATACAAACAAAGCTAGATTCAGCAGGCCTGGATCTAGTCTATGCTACAGCAAACAAGGTGTACCAATTTCAGTAAGAAGCAGTTCAAATATGCAGACACTATAAGTCTTTAACCAGGAATTCCCAGCTCAGAAGGGCAGATTCCAGCCTCTCCTCCCACAAGAGTGCAGACCATGAACCATCTTAATGTAAAATAACTGGCCTGAAGCCCAAGTGCTTAAACCAGAATTAATGCACTTTCAGAATAACAGACACTGAGCCCTCAATCAGCAGTTCCCAACTTAGAAGGATGTAAGCTACCTGTTCTGCTACTACAGTGCAGACCACAAACCTTCTTAATGTAAAACAACTGGTCTGAAGCCCAAGTGCTTAAACTAAAAGGCTTAGAATGAGTTACACCAAGCAGTAATAAATATAATTGAGTACTTTTAAGATGACGCAAAAGCAAAATAAAGTAGGAAGAAACACAAATACAGTAAAAGCAGATACATTTTTTTTTCACAACTGAACTTCTTAGGTAACAGAAGGTTGAAACCTGAGACAGCTTTTAAGAAAGAAATCTCAAAAGAACCAATGAGGTACTTAGTCTAAGCTGTAGTCCAGGTGACCTCAGTCAGCCAATGACCTCAAACAATTCTCTCTCACTGAAGTGCCTGATGGCTTTGGCTAAACCAAGATGTCCCTGAATATGTGCTCAGACACACAGCCTCCACAAACACTAGGCCCAAATACAAGCCTGAATATGGAAGCGCTACAAATATCCCCACTACTTAGAACAAACTGCAGAAATGTTTCTCACAGCTGAAAAGCAGCAGTGAGCCTTTAAATGAAAGTTTTAAACAGCTAAAGGAGCCTCTAGAAAAAAGAGTTTAACTGCAACAAGTTATCAGAAACAAACAACCCAACAGATGCTTAATAAAAGTGGACAATTTCCAGTTAATACCTCACACACAGTGAAACTAGCTAGAAAAATACACAGTACACAAAGTGCTATAAATAAAGAAATAAAGAACAAAATAAACAAAAAACAGGATATTTAATGTTATATATTATAGCTACGAGTTTCCTCAGTGTCCTTCATACTTTATTATTATGTGCATTTATTTTAATTTTATATATCCTAACCTTATGCATTTAACTTCTTTATCTTGGAATGTGAGTTTAATGTATTGGACTGGGGCTTTTATCCTTGGGTCTCCACTGCAAATGGGCTTCTGGTCCAGTTGGACTAACCTGGTTAACGAATGTCAATGTATACATAATAACAAAAAATATTTTTATTACATTTTCCTATCTCATGTAAAAGCTGAATGGCCTGTATTCGATCCGTGCACCTACTGCATACAAGGCCATGACTCTAAACATTCAGCTACCTGATTACAGCTCTACATTTCTATACAGCTTTAAGTTATGTTTAAGCATTGTTGAGCACCATAGCACACCATGCAAACCCGCTTAGCTATGCTTAAACATGATGTTTTCTAAATAATTAAATGCATACAGTTTCTATCTTTAGATGTTTGGCACATCTGTATTGCTAAGTGCTGTGATGCACAAACACAAAAAACACACACAAAAAAAAAGAATAAAATTATTTAAACGTCTTTCACTTTATTATTTAAGTGTCATTTGGCACTTTCACATCTGCGGACACTGTAACACACTCCTACACCGATTCTGCAACCATGTTACATGGCTCTTTCTCAGCTGCATGCCTTCATTAATATGCAAGTCGTGCTGCCGAGGGGGAGCTGCAAACATGGCCACAGTACACTCCATGTAGGACTTACACTGTTCCTACATGAAGTTTATTAAATCTGGGAGAAGATTTTTTGACACCCCCCCCCCCACTGTCTGCGAACCATCAGCTCCCCTCTCAGCCAGTTGACCCATTAATTACCCTTAGCAGGGCAAGAGGGAAAGAGCTGACTAAGAGGGGTTGTCATTAATGGCAACCATAAGAGGATTTTCTATGTGCAGTCCTAATATCTCACTCCTGCCCATGCAACATTCTCTCAAGAAGGATGTGCAATGTGCATAGCGAAGGACTGTCAGTAACACTGCATGTTACCTTACCTCCTGAAATAAGCACATTGTACACAATTCTCCACTCTATGCCTGGGAAACTGGTGTTCTCTACAATCTGCAACCAGATATGTAGGCAGTTCAAATCTCACACTTGCAAACGTGTGTGGCTGCAATATCAGGAAGTGATACTGATATGTGAGCTGTAATGTTATCCACATAACTGCAGGTGTAATTTCAGTAACGTGGTGAAACTTTTTTTACAGACCACTTCACAGTCAGGTGATGTATCCATCTGAGGAATTTGTAAGGGGGACTCTTGCCCCCTGAACCACATATCTGCAAATCATTTTTAAAAATAGACACTGGAAAGGTGGGAAGGTTAATAGATGGGTTGCAGCCCCTTACCAATACCAGCCAGTAGTTTGCACCCTTTTGCCAGTTTGAAGAAAATTGTTAGAATGTTATGACAGCAGCTATCAAACTATGTTACTGCCATAACATTCTGACAATGCAACAGCACTGTCAATGTCCAGAACTGCTATCAAACTATGTTACTGCCATAACATTCTGACAATGCAACAGCACTGTCAATGTCCAGAACTTTCCATTATTATCTTTAACATGTGCTCCACAGCATAAGCTGGACATAGGCATGTGCATAAACTAAATATGTTCTAAGACAGATCCTACTAAGCTTTTATAAATTTCAGCAAGGACTACAGTGTCTCTTGAGCTTCTAGTTTAAAATAGTAGGACCACTTCCCTTAATTCTTTTTATTTTGCTTCCACTAATTATAATAGTTATATATATGTTCATTGTAGTTTAACATGTGATCCATCAGCACTTCCAGGTGTTTTAGTCATTAACATTTTGTTAAGACTTAAGTAGTCTATTTTTTGGGAGATGATAAAGCAACTTAAGTTGTTACAGACTTTAGCAGAATTAATGGTGTTGATGTTATGCTAAGGGGACCCTAACCACAACATCACAGGAGTTATACATGCTATGTCATGTGCCTGTTAGTTGTTTTATATAGGAGAATCCAAAACAGCATTTTCAACAAGAATTAAAGAACATTTTAGGACTACTAAAATGCCTCTTAGCTTTACATTCTCAAGAACACCTTTCTACTCAATGTGAAGGTATGGAGGTTTCTGTTTTAGAAAGGATTTATTAGCATGTTAGTGGGCAGCACTGTGGTGCAGTGATAGTGTTGCTGCTTCACAGCAAGAGGTTCCTTGGTTTGATTCTCAGGTGGGGTGCCTTCTGTGCAGAGTCTGTATGTCCTCCCTGTGTTCTAATGTTTTTCCTCCCACATTCCAAAGTCATGCAGGATCCAAAATAATATACATTAAGGAACAGCTAAAGAGTACTTGGTAAAAGCAAATACAGACAAAAACAACCAAGTTTAACACCATGGAGAAGTAGAGTTCGTAAGTTATGAGAGTTTCTATGTGACTTTATTGCATATAAGTATTAAAGTTGTCTAAATTGTTTTAAGATTTTATGCTGACACTGTCACAAGTTCTTCGTGCTTATGAACTCTACTTCTCCGTCATGTTAAACTTGGTTGTTTTTGTCCAAAGTTATGCAGTAGGTGGATTGGACACTCTAAATTAGCCATAGGTGTGAGTGTGTGGTGTGGATGAACTACCATGGCAGGGCTAGCCACCCATTGGTATAAACCTTGGCTCTAGATGACTGTCACTGTTGAAGTGACACCTCAACCCCATGTGCAAAAAATGGGAAAAAGGAGTTGTGGACTGATGGATGGCTGGATGGAGTATTGGTAACAATATAAAAACAGGTTGTCATATAAAGAAAATGTCTTATTTTGATATTCAGCAATTTAAGTCAAAAAGGATTGAATCATTAAGTGAACTGAAAATGTTTTTAAATAGCAAACCTACTAATTGCCAGCTACTTCCTTCTTTCCTTCCTTTCCTGTATTAGTATTTTTAACTACCTTTAGTTAATTTATTAATTTTTGCCTGTAAGTTTATTGTTTTATTTAGTGTGTTGCACGCATTCTGTATTCCTGTTCCTATCAATTTATATGTATTATTGTTTAGTTTTGTTACCCTTTATGGAAGGCTTGCTGTTGAGGAATCAGAGCAAATAAACTTATTCTATTGGATGTCTTGATGTTTATTACATTATTGTTTTATTTTGTAGTTATTTGTGTTTGCTATGACTTCCAATAGTTTCAATGCTTTAGTTGTACATCATGTCCTTAGAGGAGATATAGGTGAAACTTAAAGGAGTATATATGAATTTACAAATTCTTCAGAAGATGATAATCGTGGAAGAGAAAAAAAAACATTGTGCAATTTAGAGAGCAACAAAATGAATGTAATCATGGTCTGTTTTCTTCCTTGGTAAGCTCTGGATTTAGCTAGTTAATGGACAAAAGAAGAATATGAATACATTTGAAAGAATTGCTGCCACAAGAAAGGAAACAATTTTAATATTTTTAACTTTAAAAACAATATAAAAGGAGATTAAAACAAAAGTTAGTCTCCAGGCATGTAAAACTCCTTCAATGCCTTTTAATTTGACTGGCATCTTTGAAAAACATTTTCCAAGGAAATATGTAGTAACAACACACCACTGCACCCTTGAATGGGTACAGGTTTTAATTGAACAGGACTCTTTTAGACTAAATGTCACCAGAAATATATTCCATTCATTCCCGTCCTTGTTTGGCCTAATCTTTACAAAAATCCTGCAGGAAATGAATAAAAATGTAAAAGCATTAAAAAGCATTAAAATGAGTTGGTGCAATGTTAAAAAAGTAGAAATCCACCGACTGACAGACGTGGATTCATATCAAGTGATCAGACTGGAAGCTGTGTCAACACGATGACATCTTCTCCTTCTTCCACTTTGTGAGTCAGTTGGTGAACAGAACACTAGTGAAACTCCGAATTTAACAGCAACTCCTCCCATCACTATTTTCAATGTGTACACGGTGCAGAAAGAAATGGTAGAAACAATTTGGGTAGAAATAATTTCCAACAAAATAGGCAGTTTCATGGTCAGGGGGAACTTTAAGTACCAATATAAATCATCAGTTTAACAGAGCAGAGGAATGAAGGTCAGCAGGGCTAAGACAGAATATATGTGTGTAAATGAGAGGGAGGGTAGAGGAATGGTGAGGATGCAGGGAGTAGAGTTGGTAAAGGTGGACGAGTTTAAGTACTTGGGATCAACAGTTCAGAGTAATGGTGAATGTGGAAGAGAGGTGAAGAAGAGAGTACAGGCAGGGTGGAATGGGTGGACAAGAGTGTCAGGAGTGATTTGTGACAGACGGGTACCAGTAAGAGTGAAAGGAAGGTCTACAAGAGGGTAGTGAGACCAGCTATGTTATATGGGTTGGAGACAGTGGCATTGACAAAAAGGCAGGAGTCAGAGCTGGATGTGGCAGAGTTAAAGATGTTAAGATTTGCACTCGGTGTGACTAGGATGGATAGGATTAGGAATCAGTATATTAGAGGGTCAGCTCATGTTGGACAGTTTGGAGACAAAGCAAGAAAGACGAGATTGCGTTGGTTTGGACATGTGCTGAGGAGGGATGATGGGTATATTGGGAAAAAGATGCTAAGGATGGAGCTGCCAGATAAGAGGAATAGAGGAAGGCCTAAGATAAGGTTTATGGACGTGGTGAGAGAGGACATGCAGGCGGTTGGTGTAACAGAGCAAGATGCAGAGGATAGGAAGAAATGGAAAGAGATGATCCGCTGTGGCGACCCCTAACGGGAAAAGCCGAAAGAGAATGATGATGATGATGATGATGATGATAAATCATCAGTTTCTAGTAATAGCAAACAACCAAACAAAAGATGCCACACTTAAAAAGGTGACTTTCTGTGATCCTTTCAAAGTTATAAATTGTCATCAGATTTAATTTTAAGTACTGTTTACAATGTGACTAATTACTTGAACATTTTATGTATTACTTTTGTTGATCAGGAAAGTCTGGCTAGGTGAAAAACCCTTTTCATTGGACACGATTAGGTTCTTATACTATGGTGTTATATTCATGATTCTTTTGATTTGCTGTAAAAAAATATCTCTAGTGTAGTTTGGAGGAAGGATGTACAGTAGTTTAGATTTCATTTGATATTAATAGCCTGTATACAAGTACTAACCATCACCATAGTTTAGAAGCTAGTGAATTTGGGAGAAATTTTTCTGTAATTATTAAACTGAGCTTATTAAGTTTTGCTTATTTTTTTTTTTATTTAATGAGCAAATTCTTTTGTCAACTGAAAAGTGTAGCAATGGGAGCTTGGTTTGCTCCATCTTATGCACTTTCAGTCATGGATCTTTTTGAGATAAAAAATATTTAGTCTAGTGAATTTTTTTCAAAATCATTTTTACTGCTTTATCAATGACTTGATTTTTTGTGTATGTAATAGAAATATAGAAAATGTAACAATACAGCTGAGATTACATTGTCCTATGAAAGTAATGACAGTACTATACATGGTGCCCCAGGTTTGTCTAGCTAGACTAAAGCTTTTAAAAAAGAGCACTTTTGCTTTGGATGTTTTTTTTTTCTTTTTTTTGAAGAGTAAGAGTCATCCCCACCCATGTTTTTGCAGCTATACCCAACCAAAGGGGAACTTTTAAGAATAGGAAAATTTTGTACTGTCCATATTGATTTCCTACAAGATGCAAAATTACCGATTCAACTATTTCTTAATAGGGTGTATGATATGAAATATATGTTAAAGGATTACCGATAACTGAATTATTTGCCCACTTCTGAAGTAAGCTACTGGAAACATGACTTTACATGGAACATAGGAAATTTCAACAGTAGTACTCTCTGTCCTATTAATTTTATGGCTGGTTTGGATAACAAAAGTCACATTTATTTTATGACACAATACAATGCATGGGCTGTACAATAAAAGTTATTAAAAGATGTTGGAATATAGTTTTCTCAGATCACAACACAAGTCCTTTGTTGTTTAAAAATACCCTGGGTGTCTTTTTACAAAGGGACAGAATAAAGCAGGCTAAAGATTGGACAGATTCTGGTTTAGTTGTCACAGCTGAATTGCAGGCAGAGTACAATAAAAGTAAGTTACCACCTTATCAGAAACAGTATCCTATTCCCAAAGAAGCAATAGAAGACATCTGTAATTGTATTTCAGAATGTGAAAAAAAGGGTAGTATAGTAAAATAATCTAGTCCATTCTGTTCACCTATATGACCAGTAAAAAGGAGAACACTGTGTGATACCTGAAATTAAAGCAAGGGTCCAATACCTCGCCTTTCGCTGTATAAATAGTCCTAATAAGGACTCTTCTCTATTTCTGTTGGACTGTGAGCTTAGGTACGAGTCCTGATGGAGACTTACTTGGTGTTGTTCTAGCCCATAAACGGGTCCACTCTAGGAATTGTGGCTGTCAGCCCTGTATATGACCAGTAAGGAAAAAAGACAGGAGTTATAGACTAGTACTAGATATGAGATTAGTAAATAAGTACACCACTCTGGTAACACATTAACTCTGGCAAATAAATTTGCTGCTATTATTTTATCTCATCACACATTGTCTTGAGTGTTAAGACTATTAGATTATGGTAATAAAGTGTTGCAATGCATAAATAATATGCTGTTACAAACAGAAAAGAGCATTTACAGTATACAGAATTTAAAGTCAGTGTTACATGTTTAGAAGTGACAGTACAGTTAAAGCGTTGTATCCCATGCAGAACCATAGACTCAAATGATTACGATGCCATGTAACAAGTCAGTTCGGCGAGCTGAATTAGAGGCAGCACTGTACACTACAAAACAGTATGGAGAAGATCAGTTGAATATTGTTAGTGAAAATCTTATGTAGTAACAGCTGTTGCTATATATCAGGAAACTTGGGCTAAGGGTTTTTATAGACAGTAAAGGTAAATCACTACAGCATGCAGAGGTGCTGAAAGATTTAAATGATTTTGGATGGAATAAAACAAAAACATTAATGGAGTATTTGTAGAGTAAAGGCACATCAAGCAATAGTTAGAAATCCACATTTTTACAATAATTCCATAGTTGACACAGCCATGAGAAATGCTGCTAAAAGGGTGTTCCTTTGCACAAAGAACAGTACAAAGAAAACAAAGATGTGGGCTACGTGAGTTCATCAGTTGAAGTAGATCTAATGAAAATTATGCATGGAGATGCTGAAATATTAGCACAATTAAAAGTTGCTACTTTAGCTCCTGGAGTAAAAAATATATATATATGGGTCCCTATCACTTCGTCGAAATTTCAATTCACCTAACTGTCATTTCGTCTAAACCTCATTACATCGACAAGCATTTTAGGTGGGGGGCTTCGCCCCCCACCCCCCCCCTAACTATATATATCAACTCCAGGGTCGCACAACATTGGGGACGGGGGCAAATGCTTGTCGATGTAATGAAGTTTAGACGAAATGACAGTTAGGTGAATTGAAATTTCGACGAAGTGATAGGGACCCATATATATATATAAAATAGAGCAGGGAGCACTTTTACCTTACATACCAAAACCTTTAGTCAGAGAGTTCATCATCTCCTTTCGGCTTATCCCAGTTAGTGGTCACCACAGCAGATCACTGGTCTGTTCATGATTGGCAGTGGAGTTTTACAGTGTTGAGTTGCCAGCCCAGCACCCAACCTTCCACAGAAGGTGCACACACTCACACCTAGGGCCAATTAAGAGTGTCCAATCCACCTACAGCATGTCTTTGGGATGTGGGAAGAAACCAGAGCACCCAGAGGAAACCCACGCAACCACAGGGAGCACATGCAGACTCCACACAGAAGGCACTACAGCCAAGAATCGAATCGGAGAAACTCTTGCTGTGAGGCAGTAACACTAACCACTGCACCACTGTGGCCGCCCAGAGAGTTAATCAGGTAAAATCATCAACTGTTGGGCCATTTGGGCTTTCAGACAATCTGGCCTATCATAAAACATTAGTTTTAGAATCCTCTGCTGAAAAAGCTATATAAGGAAATACTGGAGGAATGAATAATATGTTTGCAGACAAATCCTATGCTAGAGAAGCCCCATTTACAAAGACTACCTATTTCAGAAGGGGGATAGTACAGTATACAGGTAGATTTTGCAGGACACCTACCTCTAGCAAAAGGAAATGACAATAGTTGCTGGTAGTTATAGCCACATTTACTAAGGGGGTGTAAGCAATTCCAATAAACATGACAGCAAAAACTACAACATCCGCACTGTGGAATATTTTTTTCACATTGGGGATGGCCTCAGATTACAGACTCTGATAATGGTACACAACTAACATCTTAGGTTATGAAAGAAGTTTGTAATTTATTACAAATATAGCAAAGGTTCCATGTTCCATATCATCACAACCTAATGGAATGGTACAGGGAAAGACAATGAACAGGATAATAAAGTGGAGACTTATATGGAGCCTAACTGGGTCATGCATCTGCCAGCTATTTTACTGGACGCAAGGGCATCTCCAAATGTAAAGTCAGGAATTCCACCATTTGAGTTAATGCCATGGAGAAAAATGTCATTTTATTTTCCTATTGCCCTATCAGTGGACTCGACCAGCCTTCTTATTTCACTATAGCACATCACCATACTTGGTTACAGACTTTGCAGGGATTTACCAACAATAAGAGGTTATTTCATACAAAGAAAATGTATACAATGCTTGTGAGTACAACTGAGGAAGAACAGCTTATGCCACTTCAGCAGGTTATGTTAAAATGATTTGTATGGAGGTTGTTTTGCTTCAAACTGGGAAGGACCATACACTATAGTCAGACAGACAGGACCTCCAGTTTATCAGATCGCAAGAATTAACAAGAGTCATAGGGATAAAAGATGCAAAATTGTTCATACAGATTAGATCAAGCTTATTAAAACTGCAGATGTTACTGAAAGAAACTGAAAACTGCTTTTTTGTATTCTTGCATTTATTACTCAAGAAAGACAAGTTGCCAAGTCAAACTGATTTTGGATACTGCAAGAAATTTTAAATAATTTCCAGTTCATTGCAAAAGTCCGAATTTAAGGACTGTTTCTCAATACAGACAGAAAAAAAAAATATTTGCCTCCCAGATTTGCTACAGAAATGGGGGTAGGGCTGGAAAGCCACATTTTTGTACAAGGGACACATGATAGGTCAAAGTGACTCTAATGTGGCTCTTCCAGTACCTTGGCAGTGACTTGGGGCAATATACACTAAGGTGTATTCTATTTCTTGATATTATTTTTATTTGTATTTATTATATACAGTGTAAGCAATGGACTGGACAATTCATTTATTAAGACTATTGGATAATTGATAAAGCCAGAAATGAGGACTGTAAGTGGGTGTGAATCAGTTTATGTACCTATCAAAAAGACAATTACAGTTTACTGTTTTTTCAATGCTTCTTTGATATTATAGAGTAACAATGAAATCAAAATGTTGATACAGTATATGGTGGTATGTAGTTAACTTCATAGATTGTTCAATACATGAACAGTATACAAATCAAATTTATATAGTTTGTCTCAGATATTCAAAGAAAGGTATTCTTTAGTGTTAGGACAAGTTTGTAATGCAGATGCAGATGTGTACTCTTGCAAAATAGTGGCATTACAACATAAAGTATTCCAAGCTGAATTTCAGATTCAAGTTATATCTATAAACCATAAAAAAGCAAAAATTAACTGGAAAACTTGGTATCGCCTTACAACACACTGACTAAGCTTTAGTCTGCTTATACACATGCTTTTAATTTGTCCGCATGCTGGACTTGTGTTCATGTGCCACTGGCAGGAAAAGGTATTCTTTTCGTGTCAGTTTCAGTTAGTTTTCAGAATATAACATTCATGCCTGACAGGTTATGTAATAAAAAGGGAAACAGGTTAAATGACAAAATTTTGTAAGGATAGATCTTATACCAGAGGAATGAGACATCGGATCTGGAAATAATTCAGAACACAGGGTGGGTATACTAGGTAAGATCAAAGAAAGGGGACTTAAACCTGTTGAGGCAGAAGGGGGCAATGAAAATCACTTTTGCCTTGTACCAGGATACTTTCTGAAGAAACTTGACAGTTACAGGAGACAGGGTAAATGTATAGGAGTTCTTATGGGAGGTATGGACTAGAGCATCCCTCTAGCCTCCAGATGGCTCAAGGTGAAGAAGCTGCTGCATTTGGTATTGGTCATGGTTGCAAACAGATCCAAGAAGGGCTGGCCTCAGAGGCTGAATATTTTGGACACCACTTAGGGACTACTCGTGTACCAGAATTACATACTTGCTCAGCTTGTATATTAAGATATTGAACTTGCCCCAGATATGCCTTGCAAAGAGAAAACATTAAGACATTGTCCACTGCAACACCCTCATAGCTTCTCAGCATAATGGGTAGGACTGGGTACTTTGTTGATGTACCAGACCATAGACACATTATCTATTTGTACCTCAATCACAGCAATGGGGAGGCAATCCTGAAAGGCCTACAATGTGAGGAAGACTGGTTACATCTCCATGACACTAATGTGAAGGTTGACCTCTTCTGGGATCAGGTGCCTTGTGTGATGACCCCTTTCTGGTTCTGGGATCAGGTGCCTTGTGTAATGACCCCTCTCTGGACCAGTAATCAAGGAGCCTGAATCCTCACCAATGACACTGGAGACACATGTTCCCTTGGAATACAAATGGATACACTCAGTATTTCCAAATGCAGACCTCTCTGCATCAAGCACAATTTCCCTAAAAAGCACACAGGGAACACAGTCAGTCTGGGGACTGGATCTCTCTGTCTCTCTCCAGGCCCCCAATACAACTCCCCACTGGTACAGCTGTAGTATTAGATCCTCAGCTGGAGTCTCCAAGGCAAGTTCTCCAGCACCCTATCTGTGAACCCAGTGCTTTGTGTCCTTGCTCCATGTGACACACACACACACACACACACACACACACACACACACACACACTCTGAGATTTGATTTTTTTTTCACACACATGCACACACCTGGAAAAGGCTGGCACAGATTTACCTGCTGTACCCCTCCTGCCCAGAGTATAAGGTAGCTATCACTGCCACCAGAAACTCCACAATCAGCTACTCTAAGACCCTTAACAAAGGGTGCCCAATTATACTGTGTAGCATTAACACTAGTACAAATGGTAGTAGTTGACCAAGACAGCTAGGCTATCAGAAGTGGTCCACACAATGTCACCAAATACATATAAGCACTCTCAAAGGTTAAATACTTTCTAAAAGAAACAGCCACAATAAATGTTGTAAATATATTTAATAATAAATAATAAAAGAACTTGAAAATATTGAATATATTTTTCAGTGAACCACAGAGTTCAAATCACAGGAAAAATTGAAAATAACATTGATGGACAGACTCAGACAATCACACTACTTCCCTTTGAAGCTTGAGACAGGATGATAGCATAGATGTGATACGATGTATATCTAAAGTTTTACTAATGTTTATGGCAGTGCCTGGGGCCTCTCCTTTTTATAATGAGCTAATTAACAAAGGCTTCTTCCAGACATGTCATCTCCGGTCCTATTCAGAGCTGAAAGATAAGCACTTCCATGGCTCAACAGGTGGTCCAATTAACAGTATTTTTCTTAAAGTAAGAAGTAAGCTAGCTGTTTAACTAACAATGTCACCAAATACATATAAGCACTCTCAAAGGTTAAATACTTTCTAAAAGAAACAGCCACAATAAATGTTGTAAATATATTTAATAATAAATAATAAAAGAACATGAAAATATTGAATATATTTTTCAGTGAACTACAGAGTTCAAATCACAGGAAATATTGAAAATAACATTGATGGACAGACTCAGACAATCACACTACTTCCCTTTGAAGCTTGAGACAGGATGTTAGCATAGATGTGATAAGATGTATATCTAAAGTTTTACTAATGTTTATGGCAGTGCCTGGGGCTTCTCCTTTTTATAATGAGCTAATTAACAACGGCTTCTTCCAGACATGTCATCTCCGGTCCTATTCAGAGCTGAAAGATAAGCACTTCCATGGCTCAACAGGTGGTCCAATTAACAGTATTTTTCTTAAAGTAACAAGTAAGCTAGCTGTTTAACTCCTTCTCATCCAGTGTCCTTTACTAACATATATATGGATCTACTTCAGTAGATCGAACATTTACAAGTTTGAACCACATATGGCCAAGACCATATGTTTGAACTTGTAAAAGTTCGAACACTGAAATAAAAACACATAAAACAAAAAAACACAAAACTAAACGTCTATAGCAGGGGAGCTATGCCCCCCTGCACCCCCACACCCCTTACTTTAATATACCAACTCCGAGATCGCACTACATTGCAGAGATGGGAAATCTTCCCTTTCCGCTCTATACGGAGATCTCCATTCAGTCCGATCGAACTTTTACAGGTTCGAACATATGGTCTCGGCCATATGTGGTTCGAACTTGTAAACGTTCGATCGACTGAAGGGGACCCATATATATATATATATATATATATATATATATATATATATATATATATATATATGTGTGTGTGTGTACAGTCTCACATGTATATTCATTCTCTGTCCAGCAGGACCCGCTGTTGATATATTTATTTAACACTAGCAACTTTAAAAATAAATTTTGATTTTCAAATTCCATACAGTTCTAATACATTTGTAATATAAGGATCTGTAGAAATCAGTTTGATATTCAAATGCCATACAGTTCTAATACATTTGTAACATAAACATTTGAACAAATCAGTTTGATATTCAAATACCATACAGTTCTAATACATTTGTAACACAAGCATCTTGTATAAAGCAGTTTGATAATTAAAGGATGTATCATTCTTTACAGAACTCCAGCTGGCTATGCTGGCACTAGCCCATATCATCACACCTTGGACATTCCTCCCTTTGAAATGCCCCCCAACCCAGAAGAAAGGCATCCCTTGGTAGGGGAATCACAAAGCAGCTTCCTAACAAGGTCATTGGGAACATCAGCCTCCATAAAATATACTGTCTGCAGATCTTGGTGAATCTGATGGGATGTTGCATCAGCTGATATATCATGCATCAGTGGACAGATAGATTCCACTGGAGTACTCTCATATAAAACCTTAGGTGTAGGACTAGAGTGATAGCAACTGCCATACATTCCAAAACAGAGACAGATATGCCAGAGAGTTCTGATGGAATAAGATGTACAGACAACAGCCTAGATAGGGGAAGCCTGGCTATTTGAGTGGCGGTGTCTAGGTGGCAACCTATGAACTATAAGGTTTGAACAGGTTCAGTTTGAACTTTTTGACATTTACTGTAATTCCTAAGGAACAGCACAAGCAGAGTAAGGAGTCTCTGGTGTAAACTAGTGAATCCCTTGTGGTGACCATGATGAGCCAGTCATACAAGTAAGGGAACACCCAGAAACCCTACAACCTGAGTCAGGCTGCTACCAGTGTCATGTATTTGGCGAACACCTGGAGAATTGTGGTGAGACTAAAGGGCAATGCTGTAAACTGGAAATGACTGGTTCCCAAATGGAAGTGTAGGAATCTCCTGTACTGCCTGGGCTATAATGATGTGATAGTAGGAGTCTTGTAGGTCCATCAAACACATCCAGTTGTCCTTCTTTAGAAGAGGAAGTAAAGTCTGTATGAAATGAGGTCTTTTTTACAATCTGATTCAACTGGCTTTGGTCCAAGACTGGAATTAGGTTTTCTGACACTAAAATGAACCTTGAGGAGACTATGGACCACCTCTGATCTGGTGGGATCTCCTGGATTACACACTTTTTATCAGCTTTAATATTTCCTGTGCTGCTGTCCTTCTTTGTCAGGTGGAACATCTAGAAGGACTTTGTATTTCAAGTTTGGAAGATGTGAAGGGAATGAAATAGCCTCTGGTTATTACTCTTAGCACCCACAAATCTTGGGTGATAGTCTTTCAGGCTTGGAGATATAGATTTAAGTGCCACCGGACTACTTCCAGAGAAGGATAGTTGGACAACCCTTCAGGAATGCTGGAAGAGCTTGGCAGTGAACAGACCTTGAAAACCTTGATTTAGCAGTCTGCCTCTGCCTCTTGGGTGATGTCCAATAAAGTTCCTTCCTCTGCCCTGGCTGTTATTGTCACCAGAAGTGTCCTGGGAAAAACTCTGAAACTTTCAGGAAAAAAGAGTTCACCACTCTTTTAGTTATACAAAAAGGACCTATGAAATGTGCAGAAAAGGGTTCCAACACCAGGCAAGCTTTTGCCATCTTGCTAACTCCTAGTTAGGGTATCCCTGGCCTTGGGTACAAATAAGATGGACCCATTGAAGTTGTCTTTCAAGAAGGATGTCTTGAAGTTTCATGAGAAATCACATAGGCACATTCAGGCATTGTGAATAGGAAGGCCAGCACCTGCTGCTCTGGCCATACCATCCACTGCACTGGATAATAGACACAAGGACACATTTATAATAGACTACATGGTCACCAACTGTGACTCCATTGCCCTACAAGACTCAACCAAAGTGGTATCTGTTAGGGATTTTGATAGCTCTTTTTTCAAATCCCTCTGCAGTCTGGTCAAATGAGACATGCAGTTCAGCGCTTGCAAGGCAAAAGTTGATGAAGCATAAACACACATCCTAAATTTGTTCAAAGCCCTTGACTGTCTTTTGGGGGATGGACAGAGGCCTTGAAAAGTTCATTTTTAGTGGCCACAGTCATCACAATGGCATTCATTGTGGGCACATTACTCTAATGTGCTCTATCCTTCAGGGATGTTAAAATTTCATCTAGCTTGAAAGAGATGTTTATCACATCCTGTTCCTTTGAAGCCTGCTGAGATGCCAAATTGACCAAACCATCAGCTGGAGGGCACTATGTAAGATATAGATGGACCTGCACCCAAACCCTTGAAAAACACAGACTCCCCAGAGAAAGGGCATCCGTGGACCAAGCTCTCCTCTGTCCAAGTAATTCTAGGAGTTCTGTGAAGTAGACAACTTCCAGGAGAGTTCTGGGGTACCCTTACCCTTCATTGAGCTCAGTGCTTTTAGTTAAGGACTCCTGGGGGAATCCAAATGCCTCCTTTTATATTTGTTCTTCCTATTCCTCTCTGGGGGGGCAGGGGAGAGTTGAAAGAGATAGAAGAACCCACTGCTTGAATTGGCTTAAGGCTGGCTGGTACAAGCTGTTCCCATGGACAGTGATGAGGTACCAAAAAAAAAAAAGAAAGGGAAGGTGCAGGGGGTTGGGCTGAATCCAAGGAAGCATGAGTCATCCCCTATTCTTATGTGAGAGAGAACCTTCTCAAAGGCCTTTAACACTGAAGCTGAACCAGGTTATGAGGAGCACTTACTTGGGTCTGAAGACCCTGACAGAAGCTCTACGGGAGGCAGCCCTGCTAGGATCAGATGTGGCAGCCAGAGCTGAGTTTGTCAAGGGCAGAAACCCTGAGAGGCAAGGAAGGCTTCAAAAACCTTGGAGTCAACCCTTATCCCAGTGCTTGATGACAACCATTTGGTTCTGGATCCATCCAAAAATGAAGTGGTTGGAGTTGAGTAGGTCAAAGAAATTTTCAGAATCGATGATACAAAGGTTGTTGGCTCTGGCAGGTGGACCATATTGGAAGTACTTGGATATAAATTTACTGAATCCAACAAGCAGACTACCAAAAAATAATGAAAACTGTAGATGGCCTGGCCACCCCCACAGCAAGAGGAGTGGGAAGAAACCCCAATATGTATCTCAGTCTTCAAAAAGGTCTACATCATCACATCCTGAACTGCCTTAGGCTGTTAGATGACTGTACTGCCCTAAATGAAGAAGCCACCAAGGGCGGTTTACAGGATAGGAGCCCATGTCCATCTGGAGGAAGATTTGGTGATTAGATCCTGAGAGGAGACTGCTCCCGTGAAAAAAAATGAATTCGGTAGACTCAGAACAGATGGTGTTTGGATCTCAACCAGATCTGACCCAGGAACTGATGGAGAAGATGGCAAATCCAAGGGCCGATGGGTCTTCACAGTACGGCCACATAAGGCAGAAGGGTCCAGAAACAATTTTTGAGATTTCTTGCATCCTTCCTTAAAGTAATCCCAGTCCCTGTCTTTATCTCTGGTTCTGTCTTTCTTAGTATTTTAAGAGGTTTTCCTTGACAAAGGAAACCATAAAATGAAGGGGCTTAGTCTCCAGCTTAGGCAGGGAAAGGCCCTTCAAAACTTAATTAGTGAAATGATACCTTAGTGCTTGTGGCCCAAAGTGGAACAAATCTCAGAAAACTCATCTAAATGGGCAGAACCCAAACAGTAAACATATTTTTCATGTGGCTCTTGTAGTGGGATTTTGCGGCAATAATTTTATTTCATGTTTAGCAGATAGTATTGTTTGAACTTTGGGATTCTTTTGGACTGAAGTTGAGTTTGGGGGTTGCACTGGTTGATGGGATGAGCAAATGATTAACGGCTGTAACATCTAATTAAGTAATTAAATCTCACTATAGTTTAAAAAGTAAAGGAAATGATGCATTCTTTGTTAGAGGAAGTTTGTTATTCAAGACAAATGAAAGCGCTTACTTTTACTAACTTATTTATTTTTTTGAGCATATATAGTAAGGTATTTACTCGCTGTTAAAATATTCAACTGATTTGGTTTGTTGAGCGTATTGTAAATATTCTTACATGCTAAATATATATGTCTTAACATCGATTTTAAACCATGGTGATTAAAGACTTTTTCTACCTGCCTGGACCTGGTCTTGTGCATTTACTGGTTTGGATTCCTTTGTGGCTCATTTGACTAATTAAATTTCCTATATCATTACTGATCATTTCCATGATAATTATTTCCATGGCTTTGCATATGAGACTAGTGAGACTTATGGGTCTGTAGTTTTCAGTGTTTGTAGATGGCCCACCTTTGTGCACAGGGATGACTGTTGCTGTTCTACATTCACAAGGCTTGAAGCCTGCTTGGAGACTACAGTTAAATAGCAATTCCAGAGGGCCTGCTAGGTCATATTTCATACTATTTAGAAGGGATCCTAGGATACTCTGGGCCTATTGATACAGTGTTCTTGGCCTTAGAGAGAGAGAGAGAGAGAGAGAGAGAGAGAGCATTAAGGACCTGTTTCCTAGTGATAGCAGGGGGAGTTATATTTGATGGCATTTCATGAGGGAAGGTTGCTGGGGGGGTAAAGTTACAGCTGAATTTGTCAGCCAGTAGGTTTGCTATATATATAATCCAGCTCAGTACAGGTGACTCCACTTACAATGAGATCTGCACACAATTGTGTATTGTCTTTGAGGTTGCGAACATAGCTAAAGAATGCTTTGTAGTTGTCCTTGCCTATGTGACTAAATTTACCTCAAATTTGGCTTTGTTAGACTTTATTTGTCATCTCAGCTGTTTGCATAGTTTGATGAGAGTGCTTTTATCCTGCTGGGTTCTTCACCTCCTAATTTTTGCCATGATTTTCTTCCTTTTGTTATACAGCCTATTGATGATGTGATTCCACCAGGGTGGCTTGTTTTCTGAGTTAGTTCTGTACTTCTTACTGGTGGATGCAGCTGCCTCTATGCAGCTATTAACAAGCTTGTATAGGGTTTTTGTGAACAGTTCCATGTAGGCTGCAGTGTTCTTAGGGTTTATGAGGGTTTGAAATTTTGCCAGGTTATAACTTAATAACTACGTTCACTATCACAAGGCTCGCCCATCTCTCTTCATCCTACACCACCTGAAGCAAGGACTTCTACTTTCAATCATCAAGGTAATGGAAATACAGCCGGTATTGATTCTGGCAGTTTACCGACACAACTTACATCACCTAATGGTATTTTAAACAGTCAAAATGACCAGATAAGAAATAACAATAATATACTGGGACAATCTTATTATTATTATTAATGACCGTAACTTTATGGACAATAGTTTTGAATATGATAGAATGTTTAAGTCCATTGATGAAAAGATTAGGGTCATAAGGAAACAATCTGGACTTGGACGAAATACAATTAATAAACCTACAAACACCAGATCCCTTAATGCATGGTTAAAAACGGATGCCTTAATGGAACGCCTTCTATCTACAAAACAGGTATGCAACCAATGTTTCATGATAAATTATCAGAACTTGACTATATATTATTAAAAATAAAGAAACTGCAGATGGATAACATCTATTTCACTGAATGTTTGAAAAATAATATAGTCTCAAAAGGGTTGCATGTGTGGCGTTACCCCACAGGACTTTTAGTAAATTCAGCACTTCACTGTGACTTATTAAAACTTTTTGTCAAATTTGGTGCTGAATACATGAATTTGGTAATCAATGATAACACCAGAATTATTGAAGAGCTAACAAAAAGGGCTAATGAAATTGATGTGGCCATTATTAATGACTGTAACTTTACGGACAAAAGTTTTGAATATGATAGAATGTTTAAGTCCATTGATGAAAAGATTAGGGTCATAAGGGAACGAAAAATAAAGAAACTTGATAGAGACTTAAAAGGTTATGGAAATAAAACAGCATGCCCTTCACCACCATCATCACAGCAATGGGGTTCAAACCTATCTAATATACAAGCAACAAATGCGACTGGGTTTGACAATTTCCAAAATAACACAGAAATGGAAAATGATAGTGATGAACATTTTTTAGATGCAGCAGCCTTCCCACCCCTCAGGCAATTGGAAAGGATACGCCAACAGAACCAGAAGCAGAACTCTTATCAAGAACATTATTGGGGGAACAGGAGTCAGCAAGCATGGAATGGGACTTCTACGAACAGGGGGAGAATTAATTACAACAGGGGCCCTTGGAGAGGTCGCTGATAGACTATGAAATTGACTCTAAACCTATTATTTTAATGAATAAAGCAAAATATGCCACTGTTTATAATTTTTATAGTTATAGGTTTGACAAATCTATTTGTGACGTTTTATCAAAAGGCCTAACTTTTGTCCCCAGTAGAAATATGAATTTTGTGGAAACCATCATAGATTTAAAACTATTTGTTCGAAAGCTGAATTTTGCACTTTTGTTCAAGAATAATAGGAATGTAATTAAACCATTCTATGTTTCTAGCACCTATAACCCACCCTTAAATTCAACTTTGGAACTGTTTGAAAAAAATGTGCAAATTAGATATTCGTGCAATCGATATCAAATACAAAATGAAATATAATTTAAATAAAGTGGAAACAGACAATTTGCAAATGTTGCTGAACATCAGAAATATTAGACTTGTAAAACCTGATAAGGGAGGGGGGGGTGGTCATTTTTGATTACATCAATAGAATGGAGAACATAATTACCAGTGATACTTACACTAGCAGTTTTATTAATGAAATGAATGGTGCATATAGATGAATTAGGGGTACGTTACAAGACCTCTTTATTGAAGGGGATATTAGTACAGATGAGTTGAATTTTATGTCAGTGCTGTATCCTAGGACACCAGTTCTATTTGGAGTTCCAAAGATCCATAAAGATTGTAACAAACCACCCATGAGACCTATTGTTCTTGCCCAAGGGTCTATCACCAACCCTATAGCTAAATTTTTGGATGAAAAATTAAAACCATATGTGCTGAGAGAAGACCATCTGTGTAAAGACTCATGGGACTTTTTATCGAGAATGAATGAAGTTAGGTTTGGAATACAAGATATATTCATAACCATTGATACTCAGTTATACCCCATAATGTGGGTATAGAATGGTTTAATGATTATTTATATAGTAAAGAATTACTTCAGGATAGTATAAATTTATATGATCAATTGCTCGATATAGTTGTTGTTGTTGTTGTTGCTGTGTCTTTTGGCTTTTCCCGGTTAGGGATCGCCACAGCGGAACTTTGGTCCGCTAATGATTGGTAGTTGATTTTTACGTGCTGTGTTACCAGCCCTGATGTGCAACCTTCAACAAAGGTACACCCATTCACACACTCTAGCTGAGAATCGAACCAGACAGCGTCTTACTGTGAGGCGACAATGCTACCGCAGCACCACCACCACGGGACAATTGCTCGATATAGTACTTAAAAATAATTACATAATGTTTAATGAGAAATTATATTTTCAAAGTACTGGCGTTGCTATGGGGTCCCCCTGCGGTGGGCTCTATGCTAACATCATTATGTGCATATGGGAAAAACGTTTTGTTTTCAATTCTCCATTCTTTCAGTATTGTGTTATTTACTTGCACTTCTTGGATGATATTTTTATTTTGTGGCATGGAGAAGAGACTAAAATTAATGAATTTATGGAATATATTAATCAAACAACTAATTTTTTGAATTTTCTTGGTGAATGGGATATCAATCAAATTTCTTACTTGGATGTCCTCATAAAAAAAAGATTATGAAACTAATACTTTTTTGTCAGAAATCTTTCGTAAAAAAACTTATAGTAAGAGCTTATTACACTAGAATAGTAGCCATCCATATACACAAAAGAGGGCTGTGTTAAAAGGGCAATTTGTAAGAGCGTCACAAATGGTGAGTAGATGGGAGATCTTCTTACAGGAATGTGAATTAATGAAAACCATGTTCTTGCAAAGAGGTTACCCGGAGGCCCTAATAAATGACATCATGGAAGAAGTTATCCATAAAAAAGAAAATGGACACTTTAGGCCCCTTTTGTTTGATAATACTAACACATCATTTGGTGATGAAAACAGAGACAATAATATGAGAGCAGGAATGACATCCAGTGTAAATGAACTTAGTCAGAATTTGAACAACATCCAAGAACATATAATTAATGGTAGTGATGATAATGATAGTAGTAAAAATAATTTTGGTAATAGTTTTATCACTACTTTTAATTCCGATAGTTACATGATCAGAAATATTTTGACAAAAAATGGTCTTTATTGTTAAATGACCCATTAATAAGAAAAACTATTGGTGAATTTCCATCTATTGTTTATCGGAAGGGCTATAACCTTAAAAAATGTTCTGAAACTAGTTTTAGATCTAAGACAAAACATTATATGTTTAAATGCAGTAAGTGTAAGTTCTGTAAATACATTAAATAAATTCTACAATTATTAATAATTGTAATATTAATATAATGGGTAAATTTAGTTGTGATTCCACAAAAGTTGTTTACTGTGCTTCATGCACGCATTGTACTTGTTTTTATATAGGAAAAATGGAGCGCAAGTTAAAAGAAAGAATAGGAGAACACATTAGAGCTATAAGAGATGGTAATGACAGTAATGCACTAGCAAAACATATCAGTCAACACAGTACACATTCATTTAGATTTTTTGTACTGGATTATTTAGATCATAGTAGTAGAGGAGGGGCATGGCAGTTCATTTTGGAAGAAATGGAGTTAAAATGGCAAATCCAACTAGGTGCACACATGTGGCCAGGTTTAAATGGTATGTTATTGGGTAGCATTTTGAAATCAAAAGCTTTGAAATGCAAATGCTTAAGCAAAACCTTGTATAGTTTTATTTATATATTTTAAATGTGTATTTTATGTTTTATAATTTGTTTGGAAATGGTTGACTATAATACATGTTTTCTGGGAAGGTTTTTTTACGTTTAGTAGATAGTATTGTTTGAAATGTATTTGGGATTTTTTTGGACTGAAGTTGAGTTTGGGGGTTGGGTTGGTTGATGGGATGAGCAAATGATCAATGGCTGTAACATCTAATTAAGTAATTACATCACACTATAGTTTAAAAATTAAAGGAAATTATGTATTTTTTGTCAGAGGAAGTTTGTCATTCAAGACAAACGAAAGCGCTTACTTTTACTAACTTATTTATTTGAGAGTATATAGTAAGGTATTTACTCACTGTTAAAATATTCAACTGATTTGGTTTGTTGAGCTTATTGTAAATATTCTTACACACTATATATATATGTCTTAACATCAATTTTAAACCGTGGTGATTAAAGACTTTTTCTACCTGCCTGGACCTGGTCTTTTGCATTTACTCTTTTGTGGCAATAATGCCTAGCATACAAGGCATTGTCAGACCCCACTCTGATGGACCTCATGCATATCCACAAAACAAATAGTACCAGAATTACCCATGCTAATGACTTAAACCTTGCCTATGATATAAATAGGAACTGCTGGAGAGATAGGTATGTATCCCAGAGACTACCTCATCTATGGAACAGGCTCCCCATCCATGTGAGGCAGAGTTCCTCCCTTACCTGATTCAAGTGCAACTTGGACAACTGAATAGGAAACCAGAAATTCATCCCTGGTTTGGCACCTATGTCTCTAATGCAGACAGGTAACCTATAAATGATTCATCTCCCAGGCCCATGCTTGCACTTATCAAGGGTCTCAGAACTTGTTAGAGATTCAGGATGCATGGCTAGGCTTAAAAAGGCCTTTGTGGTTGTTAGCCTAGTAAACACCTATGTACCTATGAACCTATAAGCTACAAATTTCTTGAAACCTGAAGTCTTTTCTGTTGCACTGTACTAAAAAACATGTCATGAAATTGGAGGAAAACTTTCCAAAATATGACCCAAAAGGTCTAACATACAAAACCAAGGCTTGGAAAAGGGTCAGAAAATCACTCATAAACTACACAAGACACTAAATCCAAATAATGACAAACTAAACAAAAATCACTAACAGGAGTTCTCTCAGAAGCCAATTTCCCTACAAGAAAGAATGTGGAGAAAAACACAGGGTAAGAACTAGCCAAACACCTAATAGCACTACAAGGGTTATAAAAGCTAACACTGGAAGAAAGAATTATCAGAAAAACTCTACAAAGATATTGGGGGAAAAAACAATTATCTGGCCCTACAAGCTGAGCCTTGAAGAACATGACTGACATTTAGTATGACAAATGAAATCTTAGGGCAACAGGGGTGGCAATGCATTATGAAAGAGGGGGGAAGAGCTTGAGCCTTGGAACCGAAGTTTAGTTGCTGGCCTCGGATTCATACGGATCCAATATAACCATCTGTTGAGGCAGACAGAAATGACATCTGATCCTTGGGATACACTCCCAGGACAGAGCTGATGGTATGCCTTTCCCAATTCCAAGGTGTTCAGCCATGGCTGGGGACTGTTTAGGAACTGAAACCTTGTTAGCTGAAGGGTCTGCTGAGTAGGCTGATTACTGGATTTACTTCAAGGAGGTTTAGACATGAATTTGTTCCCAAATAATCTTCCTTGTGGTGATGCTCTCATCTGTGTGTATAAGAAGGTTTCTTCCCAAGGAAAAAGTTTTTGATTAGTGCCATCTTTGCATAGTTGGCTAGTGCTGTCTTCCTCTACCTAGTAGGTGGATTGAATTGGCATTCATAGCAGGTTTCAGTGTTGTAGTCTTTCCCATGACAGTATGGGCAATGCCAGTGTGACTTGCAATTTAATAGTCATGGAAGCAGTTCTCATACTTCTCAGATATACAAATGTAGGACTTTACTGATAGCAGCAAGCATCAAGATCTGAACTGCAAGAACTGAAAAAAAATTGAGCTTTGAGGCTATTCAAGGTCATATATTGTCGTGCTAGGCTAATTTGTATCACACTGAGTACAAAAACATCTCTAAATGTTAGGTGCTATCAAAAAAGTTGCAGAATTCATATTGCTGTAGGGAATGCTGAATCAAGGACCTATCATGGAGTGTCCTCAATGTCATATTGTCACCATTCAACACAATTGCATTGTAAGATACCTCATGGTAAGGTAATAAGAAATGCAAACATTAAAGGCTGGAAACAAGCTTACACCAAGCTGTACAGACTGCAAAACAAAAATCCATTCACCAAGTGTACATACACCAGTATGCTTTATATTTTACAGTTTCAGTAACAAGCTTCTTCAGTACCACCCATCCAAACCAGGTAAAGTTGTGAAACAATGAAACAGTCACAAAAAAGGCAAACATGGAGCCCTACAAAGTCATCTACAGACAAATTAGGGTTCACAACCATAAGGGAAACGGTCAGAGCTCCTAAAAAAAGTGGGCCACAACAAACTCACCTTTTCAGCATCCTCGGCTGTAAGATTATAAAGGTCAAGGTCCAGTGATCACTGTACAAATGACAGACATACCTTTACAAGATGCTGTTCTTCTCTGAGGCCATTTTACAGTGATGACAATTAGGCTTGATAAATGCCAACAGATAAGACCCTGTTTATGAGCAAGACTGCAACCTGAATCACTTGGAAGTGGAAAACCTGTATGTGATCAGATCCTCTAAGACAGTGGCAAGGAGACCAGCAAATCTTAAACACCGTGTCTGCCACGAGACCACAATGTCCTGTAGAGTGAATAACACTGGAGCAAGTTCATGTTTTAGCCCTTTTGTATGTCTAAACATTTTGATCTTTAATATCCTCAACAGTGCTGAAGTTAAAAATGCATCTACTGTATCCACTAGAAAAGCTAAGTGGAAAAATATACATACAGTAGACTCCTTCTTATCCGACCTGTCTTTAACTGGCCATCACATTTCTGCCATAGTCTTAGAAAAAGACGGCAGAGAAGAGCAATACTTCTGGCTTCCCTGGGCTAAATAATGACAGACATTTGAGTTTTAGACTTCATATTCATTAGAAAAATTCATAGCAATACAAATCATGTTATTCTAACTGATTTTTAACCGATAAATATTATTTTGTATGTTTTTTCTGATTAACCAGCCATTCGTTTATCCAACCTAAGGTCCGGTCCCAGCTAGACCGGATAAGAGGGAGTCTACTGTATAAGATCTTTGAGTCAGAGTGTAATAATAATAATAATAGTAATAATAATAAACATGTATGCAATATTATGCATGAAGAGCTTTAAAAATTATGGGTTGGAAACCTTCTTTCAAGAAGAGGTGTACGTGGTATTACCATGACAAAAGGCCTTAAACTCTGCATTTTATTAAGTCCTGTGTTGCATCAAAAGCTTTTAGCAAAACTATGTAAGGGAAAGAATAACCAGGCAGACAGAGGTATGACTTTGATTTTCTTCAGGATCACCAGACAGAGCAAATGCACTATAGGGCAGATTTTCTAAATGGGAAATTCTGACTTGGCAGTATTCATTTTCAGTAGAGGTATGAGGAGAAAAGCTCAACAATTAACACTGTAAAACAGTATCATGTAACTGCATCTATAAAACAAGAGCAAAAAACTGGAAATTGGACTTCATAATATAAACAAAGTCATTTGTAGATCAGCTGTACAAATGCAGTAATTACAGCAGTAAAAATTTATATAAATATGTTATATAAATTATGATATAAATAATAATTACATAAATTATATAAATAGATAGATAGATAATGGAAGACGCTAATTATGCTGAATGTAGGCAAAGTTGATACTTGTTTAGTTGACTAAACAGATGGTTGACAGGTGTGCAAGTTCAGTACATTACAGGAGTTGGGGAATATGTCTTTTCCATTTTTTAACATTAACATTTGTGTGTTTCATTTGTTTTTAGCATATTCTTATTTATATATATATATATATATATATATATATATATATATATATATATATATATATATATATATATATATATCTCCATATACTGAGTTAACATAAGACAAAAGAAAAGTATAATAAATCCAAAGGAAAGTAACACAACTTAAAGGAGAACAACCTCAACTTTGGCTCTAAATGATTGGCATTGTTGAATTGACACCCTGACCCCATGTGCAAAAATGAGAAAAGGAGTTGTGGATGGATGGACATCAGTTGGAGCTTCAGGTCAAGACAGAAGAGATGAAAAGAGAGGGCTTTTGTAAATAGAGTCTTGACCATAATAAGCTACAAGCTAAAACGTGTACAATTCCACAGCTGTGAAACAGAAAGAAAATACAGTACTTTCAAAAATGTTTTAAAATAAATTATCAACAAATCAAAAGTCTGTTACTCAAACTTGACAGGAAGGGATAAGGAGTACTCCACTCAAGTAATGTAGGAAGATTTAGCAGCTAACTTGCCACTGACTCTGAAACTTCTGCTGTATTAATTTACAATGAATTGCACTGTAGCTTCCTGAATGGTTCCTTACAGCAGGACGTGTTTATTACAGCTGCTACACTTGGCCCACATCACTTTACATGTCATTAGTGAAAGTGCTAGTTCAATACTGATAACTCAATCATGTGCAAACGAAACAAATGAAATTTATCAAAAAAAAAAAATACAAAAACTGCAGCAGATGGTAAAAGAAACATTCTGCATGAATAAAAAAAAAAACAGCTCACACAACTGTGATCTCACAGTACAGTTGATAAATGTAAAAACTTTCTGACATTTGTAGATTCATGTAGTTGGGACTGGGAAGATTATGGTCCTGCAGTTGCCATTTAACAAATGGCAGATCTCTGGACTTCATGTGCGGTTAAGAGATGTACAGACTTTAAAGTTGCTGTGGCAATTTATTCGTAGCAAACTAAGTATTTTAGTCAGTGATGTGAAAAGGCTGCACAGCTATACTAATTAAAAAAAACACAACTGCAAATTACACTCTTACAACAGAGTATTTTATGAAATGTAAGAGTGCACTAGGAATTGATTAATTTATGTAATGTTGAACTGATAAATAAACCTGATAGGTCTGGCTGCTATTCGAGGCATCTACCAGAAAAAGGCTACAAGCCCGCAGACCCTTGCTCAGAACTCATTGTAAGCACTAAAAACTACAAATTACTACAGCACTCGACTTTCCTCACTTGTCAAGAGGAAAACAGTTCTTAGTACTTAAATTAATAAGCACCTATCTAGCCGTGTCCATGTGTCAGCTCCCGGTCTTTTCTCCTGTCCACCTGATGAATCTGGGCATCTTGGGTCAATGTAGCAATTGCCTCATGTACACTGACAACCCTCTCCTACCACACAACACTACAACCTTTGAGAGATGCACTTATATAGCCAAACTGGAAGCCAAGCTCTCTCCAGCCAAGACTGGACTAGATAGTCAAGAGGAGAAGGTTAACAACTGCTCCACACCACACTCAACACATAGTCCTTCAAAACCCACACTACCAAAACCCACACATAGAAACACAAAGCATACACCCACATTCACAGAGGCTCTCAATAAAAATCTGCCCAAGCAACAGAGACCTCCCAAGCTGAAACGCAGACAACCACCCCCCCCAACACTACCCAAATGACACATAGCCCACAAAATTAGTGTGCCACTCAACACCAGCCCATAAGGAAAAACAACGTACCCAGCACACTAGTCATAGGTGAGTCTATAGTCAGGTACACTGATGTCCTACTCACCAGGATAAAAAAGGAGAAAGTTACTGTCAGCTGCCTGTCGGGTGCCAGAATCCGCCACATAACGCACGCACTCAGGTCACTCCACAAGTACAAATACGACTCTGTCATTGTCCATGTTGGTGTGCATGACCTGAGACATTCCTCCCTGGACTACATGAAAAGAGACACAGAAGAGCTCTCGGATCTTGTAGCTCAGGCAGGTATAACCCTAGCCCTCGTTAGTACCCTGCCATCACCCTGAATGATACCACAGTACAAGGACAAAATGATTGACTTCAACAATTGGCTAAGCTTCTGGTGTCATTCTAAGGGGATCCAGCATCTGTCTGCCTGGGACGACATGGTCAACAGACCACGATGCTTTGCCAGAGATGCCCTGCACCTGTCGCCCCTGGGATTCTGGATACTGGCTAAGGCTCTTGCCACCCATATCGTGCCTTTTTTAGGCAAGGTTCAAATGCTAAATTCACCACCGTAACAGGTACTAGCAAGCAAGGGAGCCCGCAGGATTTTTTGCAGGGGGGTGCAAACCCAGAGCCCCACCCACATAGCTCACCCCGCCCCCTGCCAACACAGCCCCGCCCAAGTCCACCCACCCCAAGCCCCGCCCACACAGCCATTCCAGTGTCCCATTACTTGGCTATTGCTCCCCATTTACTGTAGACACTGTTCAAATCTGTGTGCATACTGTTTTATGCTTTAGTTCTACAATGATTACAGGCAGTTGGATTTAATTTACAACTTTTATTTCAAACATTATAGCCCAAACACTGAGACATTTACTAAACCTAAACAAAGCAATAGTCTTACAATGAAAACAGACTTGGCATTAAAGCTTCTCTACTTTTGAAACTCACATTCAATGAAACAGCATTGAAACCCACATTCAAAGAAAATGCATCTGGCCAGTGGCAGGTTATTTACCTTTGAACTGTTTTCAAGCGATAGGCTCCTTGCACACCGTTAGGGCCATGCAAAAGTTATTTGATTTACCTGATTGTATTAATTATAATATATAACTGAATTATATCCCTTGTATTATACAGCAGCACTTGTTTGAGTGTCTCTGCTGAAGTAAAAGTAATCTGAATAATTCCACATTAAAGATATCTGAAACTAATGAAGATGTTGTTGCTAGAAAACAACTGTATATTTCAGTGTTTCATCTACAAATTCAGTGCCTGCTGCCGTCAAAGAATAAATTGCCTATGTTAAATTAAAACATGGTAAGCTGGTATATTGCAATAGAAAATGGATGACAAGCTGAAAAACAGGTTCATAGTTATTAGGCATCTCATCCAAAGGAGGACATCCTGAGGACTGCAGCATACAAATGTATATGCTGTAGGAATAGAACCTCAAGCCTTTACATTAAGATGCAAGTATTCTACTTGTGGTGCTACTAACATAGCTTTAAAACTTTATACCACAACAGAGATACCATTTGCTAAACAAAACAGTTGCACATTGTAAATAGACTTGGCATGAGCAGCAGTGAACTTAGCTTCCCTTAAAACTCACAGTTCCTTGAAAATGCACTTGAAAATTCCACCTGTTAACTCTAACTTGGGCATTTCACTTTCTCTCTCACAAACATACCACACCCCTCAAGGCCTCAACCTTAGTTCAAGAAATCTGGACAAAGCCTAAAATAAATAGGGATAGATTATAAATATGGCTCTCAGAAACTTAGAAAATTGCAAGAGTAACAGGATTTGTGTTAGTATGCATTTTTTTAAATGGCATGACATCTAAAACTGAAATGTCTCATTTAGCAACTTCAATCCTTTTTAGGAGGAATATGGGGCAAAAATCTGGGCAGCTGAGGGGTATGCTACCTCCCTCTTATACACACACCAAATAATTCTGGTCAGACTTGAATTAGTTCTGGGAAGGTTGCACTGAACGGCACAGTTCTTGAGCTGAAGTGGGTGAAATCCTGCTAGCCAGTGATAACTGATCTGCAGCTCAGCAATGTGAAGCATTAAAGCATTTTTAGCAGAGCATTGTTTCATCACTACCTATTGTGTTTGAACATAAGCTGTAGTTATTTTAAACATTTGCCTTTTTTGATTACTACAGAGTACATTTACCCACCAGAGCTATTGTGTTTTGACTTCAGTGTGGAGCTAGTTGTTGCAGGGCTTGGCTTTTAAGTAAGGTAGCAATGCTTATTTACCATATACCATTAAAGCCACCCAACTACAAGTGTACTAACACACAGACACTGCTATAAGACACTGGTCTGCAATAAAATGTAATGAGCTTCTGAAAATACTGTAATCCTGTCCTTTTATTACAATGAATATAAAATACTTCGAAATAAGGTAAAAAAGCTCATAATCTTCGACCGACAAAACTACTTTTCCACACTTCAAAACAATAATAAAATCAAACCCTCAGAAATTCTGGAAAGGTATCTCTACTTAACCCCAGCAAACCAGATACCCCTACCCCAGACCCAAACGCTCCTGACCAAGACTTGGCTACCCAATTTAACTCTTTTCATTGAATCCATTTCCAAATTAACGTCATCTTTCTCTAACACCACTACATTCTCCAAAACTCCCTTACCATCCCCAACCATCTCTCTACCCCAGTCTGCTACTACTTCCTCATTCCCATCTACTAACTCCCATCCCTCCACTCCTCCTACTCCTACTACTTCATCAGCTTCATCTGCCCCTAATTCTCCCTCTTCACACTCCTTTTTTCTCATTTAAACCTATACCCACTTCTACTATAAAGAAACTCCTTATGAAACTGAAGCCATGCACCAATACTCCTGATAACATCCCTTCGTACTTTCTTAGCAAAGCTGCTGAAGCAATCGCTTACCCTATTAGCATTTTAATCAACCGCTCTATCCAAGAATGTATAGCACCCCAAGTCTGGAAAAGGGCCTTTATCATACCTCTACATAAAGGCTGCAACAACAACAATGTTACTAATTTCCGCCCCATCGCTATTCTGTCCCCATCTCTAAACTCCTAGAAAAGTGTATCCAACTACAACTCCTTCCACATCTCTTAGATAATCACCTACTAACTCCCACACATGGATTCAGACCACATCATAGCACTATGACCGCCCTCCTCTCCTTCCTTGAAACTGTAAATAAAGCCCGTGACTCTGGCCAAATTATTTCTACCCTACTACTCAACATCTCTAAGGCCTTTGACACTCTCTCATTACTAACTAAACTTTCTAAACTTAACCTATCTCCCTCCTCCTTGAACTGGTTCTCCAGCTACTTATCTAACAGATCTCAAGCAGTCAAATGGAAAAAGGCCACCTCCTCATTTCTAAATACTCTTACTGGGGTACCCCAGGGCTCTATACTGAGTCCCCTTCTCTTCAATATATTTATAAATGATTTCCGCAACTCTATCCCATGCTCAGACATCATCCACTGTTCAAATCTCTGTGTGCATACTGTTTTATACTTTACTTCTACAATGATTACAGATATTTGGATTTCATTTACAACTTTTATTTCAAATTTTATAGCACAAACACTGATAGACATTTACTAAACCTAAACAAAGCAATAGTTTTACAATGAAAACTGACTTGGCATTAAAACTTCTCTACCTATGAAACCCACATTCACTGAAACAGCATTGAAAGCCACATTCAAAGAAAATTCATCTGGCCAGTGGCGTGGTAAGTTTACCTTTGGGCTGTTTTCAAATCATAAGGTCCTTGCACACATTTTTAGACCCATGCAAAAGTTCTTTGATTCACCTTCCTGACTATTAATTATACTATATAATAATTGAATTATATCCCTTGTATAATACCGCACCACTTGTTAGAGTGTGTTTTAAATTTATAGTTCTGAACATTTTTCCTTTAAGCAATGAAACAAATCATATGAACTAATAATGACAACCTGCCCAATTCAGAACATTTCAACCATAAAGGGCCACTCAAACTTGTCATACAATCCACCAATATCAATCAAGATGGAGAATCTCTGCAGAAGTAAAAGTCATCTGAATAATTCCACATTAAAGAAATCTGAAACCAATGAAGATGCTGTTGCTAGAAAACAACTTTATATTTCAGTGTTTCATTTACAAAATCAGTGCCTGTTGCCCTTGAAGAATAAATTGCTTGTGCTACATTAAAATAAATGGTAAGCAGGTAAATTGCAATAGGGAATGGGTGGCAAGCTGAAAAACAGGTTCATAGTTATTAGGTGTCTCATCCAAAGGAGAACATACTAAGGGCTGCACTTGTTAGAGTGTGTTTTAAAATTTATATTTTTGAACATTTTTCTAGTAAGCAGTGAAACAAAACATATGAACCAGTAATGACAAACTGCCCGGTTCAGAACATTTCAACCGTAAAAGGCCGCTCAAACGTCTGTCATTACAATCCACCAATATTGTTCAATATGCACAATCTCTGCAGAAGTAAGTCATAATATAATTCAACATTAAAAATATCTCAAACTAATGAAGAGATTGTTGCTATAAAACAACTTCTATTTCAGTATTTCATCTACAAATTCTGTGTCTGTTACCCTTGAAGAATAAATTGCCTATGTTACATTAAAAGAAATGGTAACCTGGTGTATTACAATAGGGAATGGGTGACAAGCTAAAAAAAGAGGTTTAAAGTTACTAGGCATCTCATCCAAAGGAGGGCATACTAAGGATTGCAGTACCTAACTCCACCCCTTAAAATACAAATTTACATGCTGTGGGAGTTGAAGCTACAGCCCTCTGTATCAAGACGTAAGTATGCAACCTGCTGTGCTACTAATACTGCTTTAAAATTCTGTACCACAATAATGATACCATTTGCTAAACAAAACAGTTGCACATTTTAAGTAGACTTAGCATGAGCAGTTGTAAACTTCTTCTCTTGAAGCTCACATTTCCTTGAAAATGCACTTGAAAATAAATAAATAAATTCCACCTACAGCTTCTAATTGTGCAGTTGGTGTTAATGCTGATGTACACTGTGTATATTTTCACTTTTTAGAAATCTTTCTCATGGAGCATTTCTACTAAAACTGGTCCCTTTCTTAAGGCATTTGCCTGTCTGATTTGAAAATGTATTATTCTTGTTTCTATATCCATAATTACAGGTGGTTTGCACCCTTAAAAGAAACCATGTCTCAGTGGGCATGAGCATTTGCTGAATCAATAAAACAAAAATTTTAATTATGGCACAGTCAGACATTTATAAACCAAGCCCCAATGTACTAGTGTCTTGTGACTCAAATAGACATTGTAGTAAGTGGAGTGAGGTGTTTTTGGTTGTAACAGCCTCCACAAATCCATGCATACCATTGAGAGGACTTCTCTTAAGAAAGATTCTGGGCAGTGACCTTAACTATTTCACACAAAAGTGAAGGCATTCTCTTAAGTGTCCATCCATATCTGAGAATGTATTATTTTGCACAAGTAAAGTTTTTAAAGGATGTGAGCCAAACAGTCTTTCTGCAACTTAAATTTATAACAGGAAAATGTAGCAGAAAATATTTGTTCCAAGTGCCATAGCATCCAGAACTGTTTCATTTTAATGAAAGCAATAAGTAAAAGAAAGTCGAACTAAAGTGAGAAAAATGTATATTTTTTACTTGTGCAGCAGCAATATACATAGTTTGTATCAATTTTAAAAACTGACCACTCACTCCTTTTAATCGGCCATAATCTAAAGAATGTGCTTCACTATAAATGTCACAAAATAAATTTATGTGACTGGTCTGTAGTTATTGGCAGGGCTGAATCTATAAAGGAGGTACAAAGTAATTGTCACAACCTACCATTTCACCTTGAATAAACATCATTCTACACATGGGAGGGGGACACCTGTTTCATCAAAATTAGTCAAGCGCCAACACATCGAAGAAAATGCAAACACAAAACCACAGAGCACCCAGAAAACACCCACGTGGACATTAGTGTCGCCAACCAAAATGGAACACATACCTTTTTCGACTATCCCTAATTTTGGCTTTTTTTTTTCTTTCTTTAAGAAAATGAGGCATTGCACTGATTAACTTTTCCTCAGTATATTTTAAGCAAAGAGGGGAAAACATTTAATTATCTCAAATGCGCCACTTTAACTTTTTGGCGCCAAGCTTGAAGCTTAGCTGACATAACTGACATCGATTCTTTGTGTATAAAAAAAAAATATCAGGAGGAACTTCTTTCTTGTGACAGTACTTACCTTAAGTGCTGCACACATGCCAAATCCGATTCCGATAATCTTTCTGAGGCAAAAGCTCTTTCTGGTCACAAAAATACACAACTCTCGTCGTTCACTCTGCCACTGGCAATCTGGATAACTACTGGCTACGCTGCGCAACTGTCAATGGTCAGAGAGGCGGGAGATGCAGTTTGAGGAGGAATCGAGGCTTGCTTGTCATATGCATCATATGACTGCATCCCACAATAGCATATCAGCATCTCCTCCGAATGAGGCAGGTTTAACGAGGAAAAAAAAGTAAGTTGAAATAGAAAAATGTGTGGTTTTGCCAGTACATTTTTCGATTTCAACACACATCATCAGATAAATTTAGAAAATCCAGGGGGGTGCAAGTGCACCTGGCTTACCTTGCTAGCAAGCAAACTCTGTGGGTAATGCTACTCAATGCTAGAAGTCAAAACTTCAAAATGCACTCACTCAAGGCACTCCTTAAAATGGAGAACATCAACATCTGTGCAGTGACAGAGACCTGGTTCAAGGCTCCAGAGAGCACCCCTGAATTACCAGGCTATAACTCATACCACACCTTTCGGCTAACTAACCTGGACCGAAACACTAAAGGTGGAGGTGTGTCTATATTCATTATGGATATCCACACCACCAGGCTAGTTGCTCAACATAATGCATCCGAAATTATCCAAGTGCAACTAACGCTGGGCAAGACTGCAATCCAGGTTGTAGCTTGTTACAGATCCCCCACTATGCCCCAGGATTCCCACTCCATTTCTTAAGATAATGGAAAATATTAAGGTACAACCCAATACCTTAATTATGGGTGATTTCAACTACCCCACCATCAACTGGGAAAACTACTCATGTACCAACTCATTCGCGCAACGATTTCTGGAATTCATAAATTCCAATGCCTTGGATCAGCTTGTCCACACTCCGACCAGAGGCAGCAGTATCCTGGACCTGATCATTACCAATATGGGTAACTGGTGTTTCACACCAGAGGTCAACTCCTTGTTGGTCAGATCCGACCACAAGCTAATCACCCTAGACATCCATATTCCACCCCAACCCCCCATTAAGGAAACCACTGTCAAAAACTACTCCAAAGCCAACTTCATAATTCTTAAGACAGAAGTGGCAAACGTCACAGCACCCATGCAGATGGAAAATAGAGGTACGACTGCTGAATCTTACACAAATGCACTTTATAAGCACATACACGAGTGCATGGATCATGCCATCCCCAACAGAACCAAGACGCTATCCTCCAAAAAAAGGAAGCCAATCTCGTGGTCCCTTGCCATAAACAAATTCAACAACAGAAGGAAGAAGCTGTTGCAAAAAAGAGTAAAATCCCAAGATTGGAGGAACTCCCAGGTCAGCCTCAGCAAGAAGCTGAGATCTCTCATAAAATCCTCCAAAGCCAGTTATGCAAATAAAATTGCCACTGATTCCAAAGAAAACCACAAAGCATTCTACAGCTATGTCAAGAATCTCAAATGCAACACTCAGATCTGCTCTGAGCTACAGCACAATGGCACTAAATATACAGAACCAACCAATATTGCCAACATCCTGGCAGATAGGTTCAGTGCTAACTTTACCCCCCTCTCACCCTCCAAAGGCCCCATCTTAATACTGGAAGAATGCAAAGCCCCTGTAATCATGGATGAACAAGTAAAGACCACACTCTCCAAAGCCAAGAACACAGCATCCATGGGACCAGACCATATCCCAGACTGGTTACTGCATGAACTACAGAACGAACTGGCACCCCACCTAAGTACCATGTTCAATCACAGCCACACCTCAGGCTATGTACGTACTGAATGGTGCACAGCGGTGGTTATCCCACTGCAAAAAAGGGGTGCCACCACAGACCCTGGATACTACTGCCCCAATCGCCTGATGAGCCTAGTCTGCAAGGCCATGGAACGTATCATCTTGGAGCTTATAAACAAAGACATAGGTAACCTCCAAACCCTGGACCCCACTCAGTTTGGGTTTGTAAAAGGCAGATCATGTCTACGAAACCTGATTGACTTCTTTGAAGCAGTCACTAGAGCCGTAGAAGAGGGCAAGGTAGTGCACACAGCCTATCTTGACCTCGCCAAGGCTTTCAATACCATCCCCCACTCTGGAATTATAGATAAACTCACTAAACTGGGCATAAATCCCTATGTCACAAGATGGGTAGCCAACTGGCAGAACTGACAGAACCCACACAGTAAAAGTAGCCGACTCCAAGTTTGACTTCAGACCAGTGATGAGTGGAGTACCACAGGGTTCGGTCCTGGGTCCTCTCCTGTTCGGCATCTACTTCTCTGAAGTGCAAGCCAACACAGAAGGTCTTTGGCTAACAAAGTTCGCAGATGACTGCAAACTGGGAGCCATAATAGAATCACCTAATGATGTAGACATTCTACAAAAGGGCCTCACAGTGACAGATGCTTGGTGTCAAAGTCATGGCCTCAAGCTCAATGCCAAGAAGTGTTGTCATCCCCTTTGGGAAAACCTCGGTACCCATGAACTACCACAGAGGTGGTAGCTCACTAAACACTGAAAGTGTGATGAGACCTCGGGACACAGGTGGACAGTTATCTCTCCTTTGATAATCACATTGCCACAGTAGTCAGGAAAGCCTTCTATGTGGCACACCTCATCACAAAAGGGTTCTCCTCTAGAAAAAAGGAGGTCATTGTTCCTCTCTACTCATCCCTCATCAGACCCATTATAGAGTACAATGCCCTGCTTGGCATGTATCTCACAAGACACCTACAACAATTGGAATGGCCACAGAAATACCTCACTAAGAGGATTACTGGCCTCAAACAGATGCCATATGCAGACCGCCTTGAAAAACTCCAGCTCTACTCCGTCGCACATTGCCTACTCAGAGGCGATCTCTGCCTAACATACAAAGTTATGTCAAACCCAGAGCTGTTGGACATGCTACACTTAAAGAAATCCCAATCTGTCCAAACCACATGCTCCAGGGACCTAAACCTTGTCACCACAATAAACATGCTGGAGGGATAGATTCCTGTCCCAGAGACTTCCCATACTCTGGAACAAACTACCCATTCATGTCAAGCAAAGGACCTCATTGGCCCTCTTTAAGAAAAATCTTGATGACTGGATGGGAAATAGAAAATTCATCCCGGGGATCACTTCTGTGGCAGTGCTTGACAGAGGCACTGGAAAATCATTTTCTTGGGTGGCAAAAGCTAGGGAACTTTTTGGCTAGGCTTATATAGGCCCCAGGGCTGATAGCCTAGTACCTACCTATGAACCTATACAAAATAATATTATATGGTGTATAATGTTTGCAAATGGGAATATTTTAATATGGTTTGTTTTCTTTTATACAAATGTATGTTTGCCTATGTCTTAAGTAGTTATTCAATAAAGCTGTTACAAGTAAAAAAATGTAAGCAGCACTACCCACATATCTCTCTAGTACTCGTGACAGAAAACAGTTCTGAAATATGCAAAACCTTTCAAGAAACAAAATACAGTACTCCCATTTCCCCTAAAAAATGCCTGTCTTTGAAGTCAACTTTTAAATAGAAAGTACAATTATGTAAGATGAACTCACTCATAACAGTAGATGTTCAAACTCCTCACTGCTGCAGTAGCCTTTAGGTTATATGTGTTGTCTGCAACCCATAAGAAAAAAAATAGCCAACTTCACAAAGCTCTGACTCCCTCCCACACATTAATGATTGGCTATCCCCAAGGAGGGAAATTACTGTCAGAGTGAAGATTTCTTCAGGACTTTCTTCACAGTAAGGTTGCCACCAGTCTTGCTATCAGAGGGACACCCACATTTTGCAATGCTCCAGTCCATCACCCGCAGCATAAAGCAGTCAGATGTGCAGTGCCCCACATTCAGTGAATCAGTACTGATGCAAAAACTGCATTTTTTTCTGGCTTTTCTACAGCAATTCAGTTTTGTTACCCACCTGGACCTGGAGGGACAGTTGTTCCCAGTTAGGTCCATCTGCTGAAAATCGTGCAGTGATTGGCTGCAATATTTTAGAGGGGGGCAGTGCTCACATAAAGAAAAGTACTACAATGCCCTGTGGTTTTAGAGGCACTTTCTTATCAGTGCTTCTATAACTGTGGGGAGAGGAAAAGATCTGAAATCTGTTTACCAGTTCAGAGGAAGCCAGCCATCCAGCCCACCAGCCTTGAAGGAAGCCAGTCATTCAAAGTCCACCAGTCCGGAAGGAATCCAGGCCACTAAGTTAAAAGGAAGACAGACCATCAGCCCAGAAGTGGCTGACAGTACCTCAGCAGTGCAAGACTTCAGAGCATTCCATACTTTTAGACCAGTAGCTGCACAGATATGGGCTAAAGTTGGAGGCATCTCAATATACATCAGTAACAAGCATACGTATAGAGTGGTCAAACAGGATGATGTGCTGGAGTTCCCCCATGTACAGATCATCATAAACAAAGTCCTGTACCATATTCTAGCCAGCTATAGATCACCCGCCATGTCCCAGAAAGCTCACAGTGCATACATGGACCTACTGGAGACACTTACTATCAAAATTAACACCCTACTCATGGAAGAATTTAATTACCCCTCTATAGATTGTGAATCCTACATGGCCTCAAATCTACAGGCACAGAAATTACTGGATTTTGTAAATAAAATAGAGAATTTGCCCACTACATGCTCCAACATACTGGACCTTGTGTTCACACATATGGGAGAATGCTGCACCTCACCCCACCCCACCCCCATGGCGCATACTGTCTGGTAAGGTCCGACCATTAAGTTATTTCCTTTCAAATAAATATCAACTCTGTAATCCCATTAAAACCAGGAATAGTTAAGAACTATTCCAAGGCAAATTACCTTTTATTAAGTGGTGGTTGGTCAAAATTCAATGCCCCTCCAAACCCCGAGAACATAGCAGCCTATGCCAAATTCCTCACAGAGACTCTGTACAACCATGTCAATGGCTGCATAGAGGCTGCGGTACCTACCAGAAGTAAGCCCAGTATTAGCTCCAGAAACAAACCACCCTTGTGGCAAACCAAATTAAACAGAATATACAAAAATAGAATATAGAATATACAAAAAAAAGGAAAATAATATGGCAAAAATTGGGAAGGGTAATTCTCATAAAGATAAAAACTCTCTCATCAAACTAAATAGGCAATTAAAAGGACTAATTATGTCAAGCAAAGCAAACTTTGAGTTTAAGATAGCTTCTCAGATGAAATAAAACCATAAGGCCTTCTGATATATCAGAAACCTCAAGGGTAGCACACAGCAATCTACTGAACTGGTGGTAAATGTTGCCACATTCACTGAACCTGGTAATATAGCAGACCTCGTTAATGAACAAATTCTGTTCCAACTTTACCCCATCTCATTCCTAACCATCTCCGCAAAAATACACTCAAACATAACCCCTCCAACTATAATTAGATAGCATGTATTAGCTGCTAAAGTTAAGAACACAGCCTCAATAGGCCCTGATAACATTCTAGGATGTCTACTGAACAGTCAAAAATATGACATCAGGCTTTGTGCCACATGAATGGAGGACTGCAATGATCATACCCCATCATAAGTGAGGACCTCCAACAGATCCTGGAAACTACAGATCCATTAGTCTGACTAGTCTTATTTGCAAAGCCATGGAAAGAATTACCATGGAAACTATAAATAAGGACTTGGGGGAACTCCAGACACTAGATCCATCCCAGTTTGGCTTTGTCAAAGGAAGGTCATGCTTACTGAATCTGGTGAACTTCTTTGAAAAGGTCACTAAGGCAATGGATGAGGAGGAAAATGGTGCATACTGCCTACCTAGATCTGGCTAAAGCATTTGATACAAGATCCCACTATGGCATTGTCAACAAATTTATGGAACTAGGTATAAACTCCTTTATAGCACACTGGACAGCTGGCTCACTGAGAGGACCTAGTAGGAGGTAAGACTCCACTGCTACAAAGAGGCCAGTCAGCCCCCCCCCAAGGCTCTGTGCTAGACACTGCATTTTTGCATCTACTTCTCGGATGTAAAAGCCAATGTCAAAGGTCCCTGGCTAACCAAGTTCACAGATGATTGCAAACTGGGAGCAGTCATTGAATCCCTCCAAGATGAGAACACCCTTCAGGATGGTCTGAGTGACGACAAATGCTTGGTGCCAACGCCATGGCTTAAAACTCAGTACCAAGAAATGTATTACAGCATATTTTGGGAAGGTGGCCAGCAAGGTAACTACATCATCAATAAAACACCCCTAAAAGTTGATTCACGAGTCAGGTGTCTGGGAACACAGGTAGATAGTAACCTAGCCTTTGACCAACATATGTCCAAGGTAGTAAGAAAATCCTTCTATGTTGCTCAACTTATAACCAAGGGCATAGTATGACATCTAAGACCAGAGAGATCATACCACTGTATTCCACCCTTATCAGACCCGCCATAGAGTATAATGCCCCCTCTGGTATGTACCTGACAAGACACATGCAGCAACCGAAACGTAAACAAATGTTTCTTACAAAAAGAATAAAGGGATTAATCACAATGTCCTACACAGATTGCCTCAAAGCCCTGTCTTTTTACTTGGTATCATACAGACTTCTGAAAGGTGATCTTTGCGTGGCACACTAGGCATCCCTGAACCTTTTTTTGATTAACCTTTTGCACATCCACAAAATAAACAGCATCAGAACTGCTAGATTAAAAGACCTAAATTTTGCTTGTGACATATAAATAGGAGATGTTGGAGATACAGATATGTTTCTCAGAGAATTCTGATTCTCTGAAACAGGCTCCCCATCCATGTGAAGTGGAGTTCCTCCCTATCTCTATTTAAGTGCAATATGAACCGATGGATGGATAATCAGAATTCATCCCTGGTCTGCACCCATGTCTTTAATGGACAGAGTCGGTCAGTAAATCTCCCACTATATAAATCAAAGTTGTGGGTCACATTTTGGTTACATGGCTAGGCTTATAAAGGTTGTTAGCTTAGTATATACCTATAAACATACAAGAAGGAAGTCAGCCCAGAAGGAAGCCAACCAGCAAGCCACTCCAGAAGGAGCCATGCCAATCAGCCAGCCCAGAAGGAAAAATACCAGTCAGCCTGCAGAAAATTAAGCACTGTAATGGTCCTGTTCTACACTGTAGTGGTAAGTACAACAACTAATATTTTTATTGTAATTTTTAAAAGGTGAAATTTTTAGGCTGTGTTCAGAGGTAAATTTGGTGCGTTAGTCATTACAAATAGATTTTTATAGTGGTTATTTTGGGTACAATATGCAAATAGTAATTTTTAAAGGTGAAAGTATGACTGTGTATATAACTTTTCGATGTTCAGAGGTACATATAGTGTGTTAAGCATATTGCTAACAGATTTTATAGTGTCTGTTTCAAGATAAGTTTGCAAGAATTTAATTTTTACAGGTGAAAGTGTGTGTGTGTGTTGGGAGGGGTGCACATTCATGCACTTTATTTTTTTAACATTGTCTTCAGTGGTAAAATGTAGTGCTTTGGGTATATTGATAATTTAGTTTTAAGTGAATGTGCTGTTGTTCTGTTAAGCTGTTTATTTTATTTATTTATTTTTTTTGTTACAGGATCCAGTGTATGTGGGTAAATTAGTAGCTATGTTAATGCTCTGAAACAGGTAAAATGCATTTTATTTTTTCTTCTTTCTTGTCCTGCTTAGATTAGCAGTAGAATATAATGTGGGCACAAAGCTAAATTTGTAGCTGTCTTGTTTTAATGTTATTAATGATATTTAAGGGTGCTTGTTTTATTTATTTACTCATTTGTGGGCTCTGCTGTGGCTTCTAATGCTGCAGAATGTAGTTGCTATAAATTTTTATATCTGTGTTTTTAATAGTTAAAAAAAGAAGTTATGTACTCACCATAATGTTCCATGTGTGTTGACCATTTCTCTTTCATTCTCACTAAGTTGGGTTTGGATCCGATCCTCGGATCTGACACGGCCTTATACACAAGCTTGAGGTCATCCACTAGCTCGTGGCTAAACCCTATTCCATCATGCACTAGGAGAGCTCCCCAAATCTTGTTTTCAGATATAAATAGAATACTAAATAAGAGTCACCTAATACCTTATAGAGCAATCAAGAAGGTCAGAGATCGTAAATAGCCAATTGTATCAACTCAGTCTTACAGAAGCAAATGGCTGGGGGAAGGAGGGTGGGATGTAAGAATGAAGGCGAGATGGACAACACACATGGAATGTTATGACGCGTACATAACTTCTTTATGTGATGTTGTCCTATCTCAAATTCATTCTTACTAGGTTAGGACAGCGTCCCTGTCACCATCTTTCTTGGGTGGATCAAGGGAGAATATTCTTCAGAACTGTGGAACCAAAGGAGGCCCTGTTCCTGGAGGCCAAATCAACTTTGTAATGAGTGATAAAAGTATGTGGCCTTGCCCGTGTTGCTGCAGCACAAATGGTATCAATAGGCAGTCTAGCCCAAAAGGCAGAAGAGGCTGCAATGCCTCTTGTAGAATGACCTTTGACTTTATGGGAAAAATCTTTGTTTTGAGATTTGTAAATGAAAGGTATACAATCTGAGAGCCATTTTGAAAGTGTTACTTTAGAAACTGGTGCACTTTTCTTTGAATATGAAAAGGATGCAAATAGTTGGTCAGATTTTCTGAAGTCTTTTGTCCTATGTTAGTAGAAGCGTAATTGTCTCTGCACATCCATTTGGTGCAACATACATTCTGCCTTACTCTCTTAGTTAGGGAAAAATACTGGTAGTTCCATGGACTGGTTCAAATTAGATTCTGAACATACTTTGGGTAAAAAGTAAGGGTTTGTTCATAAGGTTACTCTGTCTCTGTGTAAAAGCATGCAGGGGAGCTTTACTGACACCCTTCTAACAGAAGTAATAGCTATCAAAAGAATAGTTTTCAAAGTCAAAAATTTGAGATTGCAGGATGATCCTGGCTCAAATGGGGGAAAATCAAATGGGATAAGACAAAATTCAAGTCCCATGGTGATGGAGGGTCTTTAATAGGTGGTCTTAATAAAAAAGTAACTTTAAGAAAGGATTTGTATAGTGTGTGGGACATCACATTGAGGCCCGTTTCACCTAAATGGAAATTAGATATCGCTGCTAACTGAACTCATATAGTAGCTGTGGCTGTGCCTTCATTGAATAGTTTTGCCAAGAATTCTACAATGGAAGCTACTGGGGCAGAAAAGTGATCAATATGATTATTTGAAGCCCATAAAGAAAATCTTTACTGTTTGCTTCTAAATATCTTTCTCATTGAAGCCTTATGAGACAAAATCAGGATATGTTTTACTGAAGGAGAAAGGTTAGGCAGCTTGGCTATGGTTGGAATTGGAGCAGCCAAGCTGTCAACTTGAGGGTTTGAAGGGAGGGATGGAGCATCCCTGATGCATGAGTCAGGAGGTCTGGAAATGGGTCCAAAATCCAAGATTCCACATGGTGATGAGGCTACAGGAAGGGAAACCAGATTTGACAAGCTCAGTATGTGGTGATGAGTATCACGTTCCTTCCCAAGTAACTGGCTTTCTGAAGAACTTTGGGTATCAATGGAAAAGGAGGAAAGGTGTAGAGGAGACCCGAGGGCCAGTCGTGGACAAGTGCATCCCTTGGTTGCTCACCCAGAGGGGGGATCAGGGCAAAGTAGCTCCTGCATTTAGTGTACATGGATGTGGCAAAAAGGTCACAGCAAGCCTGGCCCCATTTGCGGAAAATCATTTCCGCCACTTCCTGTTTTAGGGACCACTCGTGAGGCATCAGAATCGCTCTGCTGAGTCTGTCTGCAATCACGATGGATTTTCCCGGGATGCGCGTTGCTATCAGAAAGCTTTGGGAGGAGATCACCCAGTGCCATACTCTCAGGGCCTCTCAAAAAAGGCGGTAAGATCTGGGTCCTCCTTGTTTGTTTATATACCATACAACTGACATGTTGTCTGTCTGTACTGCAATAGTCTCCAGTGAAAGAGAGTCCTGGAATGCTTGCGATGCTAAAAGCACTGCTCTCATCTCTAGGACATTGATGTGCAAATGGGCCTCATGATCCTGCCAAGTGCCCTGAATTGTCTTTCCCAGATAATGCCCCCCCCCCCCCCCAATCTGGGAAGCATCCATGGTCACTGTGGCTAATGGTTGAGGAAGTACAAAGGGTTGACCTAACATCACATGAGTGGAGTATGGCCACCAATGAAGAGCTTTTTTTCAAGATTCTGTTAGCAAAACTTGTGGGATATGGGCAGTTCTTGTATCGACCACTGAGAGGAAAGTAGCCAACGGAGAGATCTCATGTGCAGATGTGCTAAGGTGATCAAGATTATTGCTGCTGCCATGGTCCCAAAAACTCTTAGAACTATCTTTGCTTGTACTTTTTTCTTGGGAAGGAGATTAAGACCAGACGTTGAAAAACCCGGACCCTTTCTGGAGGAAGTTTGGCCATCATTTTTGTTGTATCTAGTTCTGCTCCTATAAAAACGATACACTGAGATGGCAGCAAGGCAGATTTTTCAGTTTATTGTGATCCTTAGGTGAAAGCAGAGCTGCAAGGTGATGTCTCTCATGTTTGTTAGCAGATGCTTGGTGGTGGTGGTTAGGAGCCAGTTGACTAGGTATGGAAACACTTGGAATCCTAGGCATCTCAAGTGAGACGCGACTACTGCCATACACTTGGCGAACACTCTGGGGGCTGTAGTGAGGCCAACAGGCAGAGCCCGAAACTGGTAGTGGTTGGCTCCCAGCTGAAACCATAGGTGTCTCCTGGATTGTCTGTCCATTTTTATAGGGTAGTATGCATCCTGGAGGTCTATCGAGCACATCCAATTGTCTTGTCCCAGAAACGGGGGTATTGACTGCAGTGTCACCATCCAGAACTTTAATTTTCTTACAGATTTGTTTAGGATGCTGAGATCTAGAATTGGTCTCTAGTCCCCTGTTTTCTTTGGAACTAAAAAGAACTTTGAATTCGTTCTGAATCCTATTTGGTCTGCAGGAACTGTTTATATGACTCTTTTGTCTAGCAGCTTTTGAATTTCTAGAGTTGCCTGTTCCCTTTGACTGGGTGGAACGTCCAGGATCTTTTTTATGCTTGGGAGGGGAAAGGAAAGGGGTATGGTGTAACCTCTGGACATGATGCTTTGTACGCACTTGTCTTTTGTTATTGTCAGCCAGGCTTTTGGGTACAAAGATATGCAGCCCCCAACTGCTTCCAGAGATGGACAGGCACACCTCCCTTCAGGAGCATGGAAAGGGCTTACCAAAGAAGGATTCCTGTTTGCCCTGATTCTGCGGACTCCATCTGACGTGTGGTTAGTGTCTTCCATTACCACTTCCCCTTCTGCCCTGGGGGGGAAGAATCACCACTTATGTCCTGGAAAGCCCTCTAGGATTTTCGAAACCACATTTTTCCACTACCTTTCTGACCTTTAGGGTAAGGTCTGGTAGGTAGGGCAAAACGGACTCCTACAGAAGACAGTCTTTCCTTCTTGTTCACACCTGGCTAGTGTGTCCTTGACTTTAGGCCTGAACAGGGATGAGCCATCAAATGGGGTATTCACAAAGGAAGATTTAAAGGTCTACGCAAAGTCACACAAGCGCATACAGGAATGTCTCCTTAGGGAAATCCCTGAACCCGCTGCTCTGCTTGCTCCGTCCGCTGCATAAGAAATCAGTCTCATGGAGGGGATGACCACTGAATTTAAGGTAAAGAGCTGACAGCAAACCTTCTCTGACACCCCTTCAGCTACTGAACCTTGGAGGGTATCTCCTAGCTCTTTCAGGAGATCTCTCTGTAATCTGGTAAAATGATTCAGGTAATTCAGCGACTTAAGAGCAAATGTTGCTGAAGAAAAAAATGCACGTTCTGTATCTGTCCATTGGGCGAGAGTCCTTGTTCAGTGGATGGACAGAAGAAGACATCTCTGAGAGTTCCTTCTTGGTGGCTGCCGCCACCACTACCATAGCATCTACTGGGACTCCCTTAGTTTGAAAATATCTTTGCTCGAAGGAGAGGTAATGAATTTATTTGGCCTCCGTGGAACCAGTTCCACAGAATCTGGAGACTCCCATGCCTTTCAAGAAACTAAATTCATAAGTTTGTCAAAAAGGCAGACACCCAAGTGGTGGAAGGGTGAAATCTAAAAGCCTTCAGGTATACAGACTCCTCCGCTGAAGAGTTGGTGGACTTCCAGCTGCCTCTCTGTTTAAGTATTTCCAAGATGTCTCCAAAGGAAACATCATCAGGAGGTGACCGTGGGGACCCTTCAGCTTCATCGAGATCCATATCTGAAGTGACAGACTCCTCTAGGGAGTCTAAATGTTTCCTCTTGTATAACCTCTTCTGAGGGACCTCTTCAGAGGGGGTACGCTGGAGAAGTTTCAGAAGAGTGGGTGGCACCCAGTGGGGCATCCTGAAGCTTAGGATCTCCGTGTCCCTGTGGGTGCAAGAGTAGGCAGACACTGGTACCTTTGGTCGAAGAATTTCCAGAGATGAGAGTGGAGCTGCTTGTGGAGACAGCACCCTTCTCATCACCTCTAAAGCCCCCTGCCCCTGATCAGAGGAAACTCCTGGCTCTGAAGAACCAAAGGGAATCCCCAGACCTAAGGGGGATGGCTCTGAGGTTGAGGTAGGAGCCAAGCTCACCCAAGCCAATGCCCCGAGAGGCAAGTTTGGATCCGACGACTGTCCGATCGAACTCCCCTCCCCAGACCCGACTGGACAGCGTTGGCTCCTAGACTCCTTGAGTTTCGATGGAATTGAGGACGTTGGAGCAATGTTCAGATCTGAGGATCCTGTGATAAGTCTTGGTTCCAACAGTTCCATCAAGATCAGCTCCGGACATTCCGGCTCCGAGGTCAGATCGGAGGAGGAATTGATGCAGAAGGGGAGGATGCGGTTGGATCTGAAGGCCTTGGGGTTGGATCCGATAACAGCTTGGCAAGCACCAGTGTCCTTAACAGCCTCTGCACCATACAATCCACATCAATGTCAGACAGGCTCCTGCAAGATTGAGTCGAGGGGCAGGAGATTTTGAGGGCTGGAGCAATGGTGACCTAAGAGTGGGGGATACCGGTTCCAATTCAGGGGACTGGTTCCGCAATTGAAAATCCACCGGTAGCAAAACTGATGGAGCCAAAGTAGTAGTTCCTCTTGGATCTGACAGCCTTAGGATCCGGAGGGGAAACTCTGGGTACCTTTTTAGATGGCTCCGACAGAGCACTGGAAGATGAAGACCTCTTCCCCGACTTATCTAACTTATGAGAAGGAGATTGGCCAAACTTAGAAGAACCCAGACCTTCTTATATTGCTTCAGAGAAGGGGGGTTTCAAAGGGCCTGTTAGAATTAGCTTGTTCTTTCTCTCCAACACAGCCCTGTGACTAAAAGAATGACAAATTGAACAGGACCTTGGAGATGGATGGCTCCTAAACAGTGCACACAAGTTGTATGCCTATCAGTAAGGGACATTTTTTTTGTCTGCATTTGTCACATTTTTTTAAATCCAGAGGGTTTAGAATCCTTGGAAGACATTGTAACTACCAATCAACAACAAGAAAGAAAACAGCTAACAATCAGAAATATAGAGTACTGTGTGTGTGTGTGTGTGTGTATATGTGTGTGTGTGTGTGTGTGTGTGTGTATATATATATATATATATATATATATATATATATATATATATATATATATATTTTAACAACAGCAATTCCTAACCTAGAAAAAGTCCGATAGAAAGTGAAAGAATGGCACAGCCCTCTAACTTAAATGGGCTATGGCCGGAGGAGTGAGAATAAGGGAGGGGAGAAGGCCTCTAACTTAATCGGGCTAAGGCAGTTCTCTAACTCAAACAAACTAACCTGAAAAAAGCTAATAAAGGGGGAAAAGAAAGCCCTCTAACTAAAATGGGCTATTTAAATTTAAAGCCGAGATAGAGGAAAAAGACCTACTGGAAAAAACGACGGCCAACAGCAGTTTAACTACAGAAATAGCGGAAACACAAACAGTTCGCTTAAGAAGTTATTAGGCAGGAAAAACTCAACAAGAAAAACAAACAATTTCTCTCAAATATAAAGAAGAAAGTCTACTTAGCCAGAGTCAGTAAGAAGAGCACCCGATGTTGTTTAGCAGCAAAAAAGTTCTGGGGAGCTCTCCTAGTCCACGATGGGATAGGGTTTAGCCACGAGCTAGTGGAAGACCTCGAGCTTGTGTATAAGGCCGGGTCAGATCCGAGGTCCAGATCCGAAGCCAAACTAGTAAGAATGAAGGTAAAATAGGACAGCATCACATTGTTTATTTTCTCCAAATTTTGCTACAGGATCTAGTGTATCTTAATATCATTAATCATTTTATCTTTTTAAATGTTTTGCAATGCTTAAAATATTTTTTCTGTATTTAGTTGTAGGACTTAGTGCATCCTTACATCATTAACTGTTCTACATTTTTAAATGTTTTGTCACAGCAGTATTTTTTTCTTTCTCTTTGTTTACATTTGGATAGTTCTTCAGGCTTGGTACATTCTGATTTGGTAGTTGCAATAATTGTAGTTTTGAAGTAAATTATGGTATCTATGTGCTGACATGTCACATGCAGATTTAATTGCAAGGGGCACCACACTGTTTCATGTTGATAATTAACAGTTATACAACTTGCATTACCACTTTAAGAGAAATGCTCTTTTAGCTGGGTTTTCTATCAAAGCTGTGTGTAAGTGAAACATAATAGTTCTGCTACTTCTATTAAAGCATTTACTACTTAGATAGTGACACTGGTTTATACTTTGTAAATAAATTTGTCAGGAAATTCAGAAGACATTTGTGTGTGTGTGGGGGGGGGGTGCTAAAGATGTGTAAGTCTACATCTGCTAGGTGTCTGAAAAACACATTGTTAGATTGGTATACTTCCTTATGTGCTGGTTTCATTTTTTTTACACTTGTGCAGCATTTCAAGATGCTTTGTTCACTTTATAACTTCTAACTCATCTTTTCAAAAAACAAGATGTGCATGTATTTAGACTGTTATTGGTGTAAACGTCTATAGCTCCTATGCCTACAACTGCTTAGTAGCACCTTTTTTACCACTGTTAATAGCTATGGAATGTTACGCTTCTAACACCCTAAACTCATCAGTTTATCAATAATTTCCTGTACCATGTAGTTAGAAGGTAGTCAGAAAGTATAACATAACGCACTGGGACAAAAGAGTGTCAGTAATTTGAGCATGTGTTTTTTCCAGTAAAGTTTAATATTTTACTTTTATAGGTGCATAATTTTGTGAGAGGATTTTTAGCATGCCGTTGCACTATAACAGTTCACTGATATTAACTGGACCATCTCCTTCACCACTCCCATGATGATGTTACGAGCTTGGCCACAGCCTTTACCAATGACCACGCAAACTGTGATGTCATGTACTAGCCACACCCTATATCCCACTTTGGACCACTGAAAAGGTGGCAACACTAGTCCACACAGACAGAGAAGAGCCCAATAATACTGAACCATTAAACAATAATTACAGTGAAATATACAAGTAGAAATAGAAAGAATCCTACTTTATACAAAACTGTGCTATGTTCATCATCCCCACTGCTGCAATAGTTTTTAGGCTATATGGGTTGATTACCAAAGCCTATCTAACCTAGGAGGAGAATGGTTCTAGCAAAGCCTGACCTGGACCTTGAAATGCTTTGTAGAAGTATGATAAGGAGGACCATGCAGATGCCTCTAGAATGCTTCAAGATTCACCCTTTTCCAGTATGCTATTGATGAAGACAAGATTCTAAGTAGAATGTGCCTTGATACTGCCTGGGAAGGATTTAAAATGATGGGAATATCAAATAGCAACAGCTGAGGATGCCTAGAAATTTTCTGTCTAGTCAGAGGATGTCCAGTTTTTTCCCCATGATAAGAGATAAATAGCTGATCAGCTTCTCTAAATGACTTAGTTCTGTCAAAATAGTATCTAAGCTGCCTATGCACATCCATAGTATGCAAAATCATGTCTCCCAGATGTTTAGGTTTTAGGTAGAAGACCAGGAGATTGATGTCTTCATTCAAAGTAAACTCTGAAGCCACTTTAGGTATAAAGTAGAGGTTTGTTCTTAATGTGACTTTTCTCTGTGTAATATGAGGTAAGGTTCACAGATGAGAGCCAGCAACTCATTACTCTTCTTAGCAATGCTAGAGTAATGATGAGTACAGTTTTCCAAGTCAAGATGATGGGCAGGTTCAAATGATGACGTGGTGAACTTTTCCAGTAAAAAGTTGTGATCTCAAGGGGGATCAACCTGTTTACAAGGAAGTTTCAGGCATAAACCTCCTTTAGAAAACTGTTTTAATACAGAGAGGAGGACCCATGGACAGACATGCTGAAATGGCAGCAAGATTCATCTTTACAGAGGAAGAAGACAGGCCAAAAGAAAGTAACATATGCAAATATTTGAGCACCAGTGGTACAAAATCCCAGATAGACCTCTGGTTATTGGCTAGACACAAACTAGAAAATTGCTTCTATAGGATTTTCTAGTAGCTGTTTTTTGTGCCTCCTTTAATACCCGCTGCACATGCTCATGAAATAAGTCTAAAAGGGATCAGAAAAGAATTATCTAGACAGTAAGTTGACACTGAGATTGTGGTGTAACAAATTTTCTCTATTGTGTGAGTAAATCCATTCTGGGAAGAAGCTTGTAGTAATGCCCAATTTCATAAGAAGGGAGAACCGATGTTGCCTAGGCCAAAAGACAGTCACCATAATGAATTTTGGAGAGTCAATTTGAATGACATTTATCCAGGATATCACTGGAAAGGGGGGGTGGGGAAGCATAAAGGAAAATGCATCTATCTTCCAGGCTTGCTTGCAAGGAATCCAACTGCATAATTTGTTTGTCTGTTTTGAAAGGAGGTGAACAGATCTATTTAAGGTGTCCCACACAACTGGATCAGTTCCTCAAAGGCACCCTCATTCAATTTACATTTGTGAGCGTCTGCCTTGATCCTACTCAGCTTGTCCGCAACTATGTTTTGCTCCGACGGAATGTAAGTTGCTTGGATGATTAAGGCATGCTGTAGAGCTACCTCCCAAGCCATCATTGCCAGCCTGCACAGTGGGTACTACCTTGTACCTCCCTGCATGTTCATGCACCACATGACAGTGGTATTGTTTGTAATCACTTGTACAGGTCCTGGTGACCATAGGTGATGAACTGATTTCAAGGCGCAGCCAACATCTCCTTTACACTAATTTGCTTAGGTCTGTCTGAATGACTCCACAGACCTCTCGCCTTTACCTCCAAGAAAAATCTTAAGCTTCTGTGGTGACAGACTAATTTGGGGTCTGAGGACAGAAGGGGGAGACCTGGGTTCAGATTAATTTATTATCTCCTAAAATGCAGTTATCTTTTTAGAAATCCCCAGACTGGAATTTGATGCTCAGGAGAAGGCAAATGTTGGGTTCATGTTTTTTTTTTTTTTTTTTTTTTTTGAAACAATCTTTCTCATGTGTAACCTTGCTAGAGAAATCATTAGAATCACAGAAGCCATGAACTCTAGGGTCCTAAAAAAAATTCTCTTGCAGAAGCCTGAGACTGATTGGAGAAAATCAGAAAAACTTCCAGCTAAAAATCTGCCTTTTTCTTGTGTCAGAAAGGCCTTCTAAACAGAAGTGTTTAGAAAGCAACCAAAAAACAGTCTAGATATATGGAGTCAAGAAGGATTTTATAACATTTACCTGGAAGCCCAGATTGGGCAGAAGAGATATAACCCAGGCTAATGACTCGACATCTGTATTAAGGCTAATGACTCGACACCTGGATAAAGGCTTTACAAAACTAAGTTATCTAAATAAGGAAATATGTGAATGTCATTCAGTCTGCAATAAGCTATGACTGGGTCTAGACATTTTATAAACACTCTTGGAGCTGCACATAATCCAAAGGGTAATGCCACCCAATAATGTCCGATAATAAACCAATAATGTCACCCAATACAGAGAAACTCAAGAGTTCCTAAAGCCCATGGCAATGGGAATGTGATAAGTATCTTTTAGTTCTTGGGTTACCATGAAACACATGGGAGGAAGGAGAGGTAACAGTTTCAGCCTGGTCAACACTTTGCATTTCAGGATGTTCACATACAGGTTTACAAATAAAATATCTGGTACTGGTCTCCAAGTCTTCTTCCTTTGGTACCAGAAACATTCTGGAATATTAAGAATTTCCCCTTTGACCTATGAGCACTGGCTGTATATAATTCCTAGGATGTGTAAAGATCGAAGAATCTGAGGAAAATATTCTGTTTGGTTTGAAGGGTAGGGAGGAATTCCACGGAAAGGAGGTTTTTGTATCCAGTGCCATCTGTAACCCTCCTCAACCACTTTTAACACCCAAGAGTCTTAGACAATCTTCTGCCAAAGAAGGATGTTAAGAACTACTTTCTGGGATAGCTTTGGAGAAATATTGACCAGATGGAAAGGAAGAGGAGAAAGAATGCTGGCATAGTCATTCTGTATTGTGGGTCTGTGCTTTTTTTTTTTCTGAAAGGACACATATTTCTAATTCTTATTTCCCACTGGCCATCTCTTTTTTGTTCCTTTTTGCCACATTATGTCTGGGTTTGCTTATTTGGGTTTTTAGGGAAAGATGGAGGCCTAAAAAGGTTTATATTGGGGTACAAGCAAATCATGGGAACTCCCTGAATCAATCTCCCTCCTTCATCAAAGTGTTTTTGAGAACCTAAATAGCAGATGTGATGCACAATACCTCCTAGTCTAAAGCAAAATCTAAGATTTCAGACTTTACCACATCAGCAGACATTTGGTTACTAACTCAGGCATATCTTCTTAAAACTGCAGAAGTAGCAGTGGTCCCTGACACAATATCTACACAATCATACACACTCTTCAAAGGATGTTTAGATGCCTAGGACATGGAAGAAACAACATGATTTGGAAAGAAGGTACTCTCTGTAGAAAGTTTGGCAGAAAAGTCCCTCAGACTGTCCATATAACACAAAGTTCCGCATGTATGCCTGATAACTGAGAATTCTAAAAGCTAAAGCAGAAGAAGAAAACATTGTCTTATCTAAGTGGTCCAACACTTTGTCTTCTTTGTCACTAGGAGAAGGATTAGTTTACAGGATCAATGTATTACCAGCAGACAAAGTAGATATGAATGCTGATCTAATCTAAGGTGAGAGTAAAGAAATGTATTAGTCTGAGACACGTTATACAGTTTATCTGCCTTTTTAGAGATTGATGTCTGGGTATCAGGATGATTACAGGCAGCATCCAACACATCCTTCAGGGTGGCAATGTAGGATGAATGGGTGAGAAATGAGGCATATCCATTTGTAACATGTCATAGTATCTCCTATGTCCAGACAGAAAATATATCTGTTCCCATAAAATATTTAATTCATCCGGTCTTGGTCTGGTTAAAAAAAAATTCCTCCACAGGAGAGTAAGAGTTACATTCTCACAATCTGAGAGCTGAGCTTATTCTGTAGGAGAAGAAGCCCTACCTCTATCATCATCAGATCCTGTTTCCTCTGGAATTTCTTTACAGGGAATGCTCACTTGTAGTAGCTTCTGGATGCAAGGATCCACAGCCTGTAATGCATGCCTGGTAAGGTACGAAAATCATCTTTCTTAACAGTTACAACTTTTTGAGGTAAAAAAAGGTTATGTACTCACTGTAACGTTCTATCTGTGTTCTCCATTTTCATTCTTCCTCAAGAGTTGGGTTCGAATACGATCCTCTGATTTGACTCTGCCATTACTATAACTCATGGTGACCACAAAGCTCTTGAGCTTCTCCCCTAGACACAATACACCACCCCCTAACATACCTCAGATCTTGTTTGCTAGATTAGAATAAGTAAGAAATGCAATCATCAATTTCTGGTTACAGAAAGCCATTATCTCAAGCTCAACAGAAGGACAAGAGGAGTCCTTAAAAACTGGTTGTTGGTTGGCGGGAGGGGAGTTGAGGAAGAATGAAAATGGACAACACGGAAGGAGCATTATGGTGAATACATAACTTCTTTAAATTAAATTGTCATTTTTCATTCATTCCTCAGCAGTTGGGACAGAGTTCCCAGCTATCTGAAATCCTGGGTAGACTCTAAGGAAAGATATTCCTGAGCACAGTTGATCTGCTCTGTCCCTTAAGACCAGATCTAGTTTGTAGTAAGTAATAAAGGTATGAGAATTATCCCAGGTTGCAGCTGCACATATCATCCACTGAATGCCTGAATAAAAACACTGATGAAGTTGCCATGGATCTTGTTGAGTGGGCTCCTAAAGGTTTTGGTAATGATATACCCAGTTTATAGTAGACAAAAGATATACAGTTGGTAAGCCATGTTGCCAAAGTTAATTTTGTAACATCCGCAAATAAGACAAATAATTGATCAGATTTTCTAAATTCTTTTGTCCTATGTAAGTAGAAATGTAACTATGGACATCTAACAAATGTAGCATATATTCTCCTTTATTTTCAAATTTTGGAAAGAAGACAAGCAAATTAATAGAATGGTTGATGTTGGATTCTGACTCCACCTTAGGAAGGAAGGAAGGGTTGATTCATAATGTTATTCTATCCTTATGAAAAATCAAGTGAGGAGGTTTGGAGGACAATGTTTAAAGTTCAGAAATTCTTCTAGCAGAAGTAATGGCCACTAGAAGGATAGTTTTCCAGGTCAGAAATTTAAGGTCACATTTTACTGCTGGTTCAAAGGGAGAATGTGTTAAGTCCTGCAGTATCAAATTCAAGTCCCATGGTGGTGTAGGGTCTTAAGAAGGTAGTCTCAACAGAAGGATGACTCTCAAGATGGCCTTACAAAGCTTAGATGAAGCCAGGGAAGAATTCTCAAATCCTATGGAAGTTAGAGATTTCTTCCAACTGAACTCTAATGGTTGAGGAGCTAGCTCCTTCATTAAAAGTTGTTGCCAAAAATTCAAGGATACTTTGCACAGGGGATGAAAAGGGGTCAATATGTTTCTGATGCACCCAAAAACAAACTTCTTCCATTTACTTCTGTAAAGTTTTCTCATAGAAGCTTTATGGGAAGATAAAAGTATATGACAGAATGGGGAAGAGGGCAACGGTTGTCTGACTATTAAAGGAAATGGAAAAACCACACTGTCAGCATTAGGTTTGAGATATTTGGATGAATCATTCTCGTTGGGTGAGATAGGAGGTGTGGAATTTGAACCAGAATACAAGGTTGGTAGTCTAGATGAGGCCAAAGAAAGGGGAATCAAATCTGGTGAGACCAGTAAGGTGCAATGAGAATGATTCTGCTCTTCAACCTGGCAGCTTTCTGCAGAAATTTAAGGATCAACGGAGTCAGGGAATGAGCAGAGGAGGCCAGGGGGCCAATCATGGAGCACAGCATCCTTTACTGATTCCACTGGTAGGGGACAAGGGCAAAGAAGCACTTGTTGTTTAGCGGAGAAGCAAAAAGATCACAGCAAGGCTGGCCCCATTGACGGAAAAACATTTCTGCCACTTTCTTCTTGAGGGTCCACTCATAAGGTAGTAGACTGGATCTGCTCAGCTTGTCTGCTATAATATTAGACTTCCCTAGTGTAAATCATTATGTGTTATGTTCCTATTGAGCTACTGTAGCTAGATAGCATGTGCATATAAGTAGAGAGCACATGCAACAAAGTACAGTTGTGTACACTTACCATAAATGTAGATGTTCGAGTGTATTCACTGTTGCAGTCATCACCTGTGGGTTATGTCTGCTGTGGTAGCCCTCGGCCACTCCAAATACCAGAGCCAAAGTTTTTCTGCGTTAGCTGCTGTCGCTTGCTGACTGACGTCAGGTCATCAGCACTATAAAGCAAGGCAGTCAAAGTCATTACATCAGCTTTTATTCTTTAACTAGTCAGAAACCCATATAATATGGTAAAGTTGTCCTGGTGGCTAAAAGCCACCTAGAGAAGCTTATGTCTCCCTAAAGTAAGAAGACATAAGGGGGAAGGAGGGAGGGAGGGAAACCAGGACTGCAACAGTGAATACACTCGAACATCTACATTTATGGTAAGTGTACACGGGTCTACCTGAAAACGCTGAAATCACAGAATGCCGAAAATGAGAACACCAACACTGGAAGATCGACAATGGAGAAGACCGATAGTTGAGAATCCTGACGCTGAGAACACCGACATGTTAAGGTAAGTGTGGGATAGGGACGGACGTTAGGGTCAGGGTGTGGGTAAGGCAAGTGTGTGATAGTGACGCACGTTAGGGTAAGGTGCGGGTCAGGAAAGTGTGATAGTGACGGACCTTAGGGTTAAGGTTTGTGCATAAATAGTTGTGTATGTAAGGTTTAGTGCAGGTTTGTAAGGTTTTTGGTGTGCTTGTGTTGTGTGTGTGTTTTTTGGGAAAGGTATTTGTTTTGTTGATTGTCGGGATTTTTGTTTGTCGGGCATGTGAAGTTTCGTGTTTTTTTAACTTTTTTTTTTTCGTTTTTTTCGTGTCGGTTATTTCGTTGTTGGTGTTTTGGCATGTCGGTGATATCAGGTAGACCCGTATACACAACTGTACTATGTTCTTCGTGTTTCACTGTTGCAGTCATCACCTGTGGGAGGATTCCCAAAGCTGAGGAGATGGGTGGTAGGATTAGTAAGAGACCTAGGTCTGTGTCAGCAAGCCCTGCAGAACTGCAGAGGCAAACCCTCCCCTAGCCTTAGAAAATAGAGGTAGATGGTAATGCTTGGTAAAGGTATGGGCAGAAGTCCAGGTGGCAGATTCCAGAATGTCCCTGGTGGGAACTCCTCTGAGAAATGCTGTGGAAGTGGAGACTGCCCTAGTCGAATGGGTTCAAATAGATTTGGGGGGGATTCCCATGTAATCTGTAGCAGAAATGGATACAGTGTGATATCCATTTGGAAATGGTTGGCTTGGAAATGGGCTTCCCCTCTGCCCTTGGGGCAAAGCTGGCTAGTAGTTGGTCTGTTTTCCTGAAGGGTTTAGTACGGTCCAGATAGTATCTGAGCTGTCTGTGCACGTCTAGTGAGTGCAAAATTCTTTCCCCCTTGTTTTGAGAGTTAGGAAAGAAGGTGGGTAGATGTATGGCCTGGTTGAGAGTCATATTAGATACCACCTTGGGCATAAAGGAGGGATTAGTCCTCAGGGAAACCCTGTCTGCATGGAAAACGATGAAGGGCTCAATGGCCATCAGTACCTGATTAAACCCTTCTAGCTGAGATGATAGCTAGGAGAAAGGCAGTCTTCCAGGAGAGGCATTTTAGTTCTGCTGAAGCAGCAGGTTCAATGGGTGGTAAGTTTAGTTTTTCCAAAACATAATTCAGGTCCCAGGCTGGCGTGGGTGGCCTTTTGAGAGGTCTGATATTAGAAGCCCCTCTGAGGAATTGTTTGATCAAAGGATGGGAGAACAGGGGCTGATCTGTGTCAAAATGAGCTGAAATGGCTGAGGCGTGGATTTTAATAGAAGAGAAGGAGAGGCCACTATTAAGTAGCTCAGCTAGGTAGTCCAGGATAAGAGGGATGGAAGGTTGTGGGGTACTGTTCCCCCTGGACTGGCTCCAGGAGCAGAATTTTTTCCATTTTCCTGTGCAAGATTTTCTGGTGCTGGGCCTTCTGGCCTCTGTGATAATGTCCAGGACCTGTTTGCGCCACTGAGGCCCCTTGTTTGCCTTTAGAGTATTAGCCATGGTGATAGTTTGAGTCTGCAAGTCTGGGCGCAGCATCCCCTCCCCCCACCTGAGTCAGGAGGTCTGAGATCAGGGGAAGCTGCAATGTCAGGCTGCACAGTAAAGGGTACCAATGTTGTCTGGGCCAATCTGGAGCAATGAGGATGGCCTTTGGTCTCTCCTCACTTATTTTGATCAGTACCTTGGGAATAAGAGGAGGGAATGTGTACACAAAAAGGGTGTTCCAGGGGAAGGTCAAGGCATCCACCTTGCATGCTAGGTGGTGATACTCCCTGTTACAGAATTTTTTCAGCTGATAATTGAGATGTAAAGCAAAGAGATCCACCTCCAGAGTCCCCCACTTCTGGGTGATCTGTAAAAAGATTTTTCTGTGGAGTTGCCATTCGTGGGGGTCCAGTAAGTTCCTGCTTAAGTGGTCTGCCAGGGTGCTGTTGATCCCTGGTAGGTAGTGGGCTATTAGGTGTAATCCCATGGAAGAGGAGGTCAGCCACAGGTTAATGGCTAGCCTGCACAGAAGGTAAGATTGGGTCCCTCCCTGCTTGTTGATGTACCACATTACTGTGGTGTTGCCTGTTTTGATAAGGAGAACCCATGGCTTGAGATGGGGTTTGAAGGATGTCAGAGCCTTTTGTACTGCCATCATTTCCTTCTGGTTGATGTGTAAGGGAAGGTGCTGGGCCTACCAAAGACCTTGAGTGCACTTACCTTCTAGGTGAGCGCCCCAACCAATGCCTGAGGCATTGGTGGTAATTGTCTGGTCACCAGGGCAAAGGGAAGACCCTTGTTGTTGGTACAGACCCCTGCCCAGCAGAGAAACTCTGCCCTTATACAGGGGATCAGAGGGAAATAGGTCTCTAGACGTTGAGTGCTAACACCAAAGGTTCCTTAAGTACCACTGAAGTTTTCTCATGTGAAGCCTGGCCAGAGGAATTAGAAGAATTCAAGATGCCATGTACCCCAAGGCTTGCAGGAACTTCCTCGCAGTGAGGTGATTTCTGGAAGCCAGCTGGGTAAAGTAGAGAGGCAGGAAACTCTGCATTTCTGGGGATAGGAAGGCCATTTGGGATGCTGTGTCCAGCAGTGCTCCCAAGAAAATGATCTTCCTGGAGAGTGTTTGCTTGGATTTAGGAGAGTTTTGACAAAGAGAAGGTCCTTGAGTTGCTTTTCTTTGCACTCTGCCTGAATGAGGCAGTTGTCCAGATAAGGGTAGATCTGTATATTTTTCTGTCTGCAGAAGGCTATGGCCGGGGCTAAGCATTTGGTGAATACCCTGGGAGCAGTAGATAAGTCAAAGGGTAGCACAGAGAACTGAAAGTGCTGTGAGCCTGTTATAAAGTGAAGGCATTTCCTGCAGGATTCCCTTATGGGTATGTGGAGGTAGGCATCTTTTAAATCTAGGGTAACTAACCAGGCATTTTTGGTCACCATAGGCAGCAGTTGCTGCAATGTTGGCATTTTGAATTTGGGGACCACCAGGGAGGTGTTCAGGATGGATAGATCCAGGATGGGGTGCCAGGTGCCCTCTTTTCTGGGAACAAGGAATAGTCTTGAATAAAAGCCTTTGCCTTTTTGATCTGAGGGGACAGGTTCTACTGCCCCTTGGGATATAACAGCTCGGACTTGTTTCAATGCCTCTGCCCACTGATTTGGAGGTAGTCTGGGTACCCTCTTGGAATAGGGAGTTAGTTGAAGGAGAATTTGTATCCCTGAAAAATGATCTTTAAGACCCATTGGTCCTTTGTTACAGAAAGCCAATTTTCTTTGCTGAGGGAGAGCCTTCCTCCTATTTTTTTGTGAGTGACAAGAGGGCAGAGGGGAGAGAAGGAGTCATTGAGAGTTCTTGCCATAGAGGGATGACTTAGAATTCCCTGCCTTTGGAGTGGAAGGGGTTCACTGTTTGGTTCTCTGCTGTCCCTGGGATAGGAGCCTGGGTGGTCTGTCTCTGCGGGGCTTACTTTGCCCCTGTCTGCTAGGTGCAGGAAAGGACCAGTGTTTAGAGTGAAAATTCCTGCTGAACCTATGAGGTTGTACCTGAAACAAATCTTTTACTGTTTGCATAGATTTTGCTTTGTCTTCCATCTTTTTAAGCACCTCTTCTGCTTTTACTCCAAACAAGCGGTCCTTATAAAAGGGTGCATCAATTAATTTTGATTTGACATGATCAGGGAGAGGTTGTTCCTTCAACCATGCATGTCTACTAATGACAGATACTGACACTGCTGCCCTGCTTGAGGCTTCTAGGGTGTCATATCCACAATGTAAAGAGTGTTTTGCCACTTGACAAGTACAGTGCAGTAAATCTGCTAACTCTTTCAAAATGGCACAGTCAGAAAAGGTTGAAATCGTTTGCTTTAATAATTCCAAAGTGTGCTGTTGATATTTTAACATGTGGAACTGACAGCTGAGTGCTCTGATAGCTAAGGTTGCAGAGGTGTATACTTTTTTACCCCATCTGTCCAGAGCTCTGGAATCCTTGTCAGATGGAATAAGATTCTTTGCAGAACTAGAACTAGCCTTAGCTCCCTTTGGTCCCTGTGTAATGACCTCTGGGTCTGCAGCAGGATTTCTGTACAGGTGTCTGTGAGAATCCGGTATTCTGTAATACCTGTCCGATTTACTGGGAGCAGGTGGGCAGGCGTCAGGAGCTAAGCTAGATTCATTGAAGACATCATCCACCACCTCTAATATGGGGGGGGGGTGGCCAAAGTTCTGTGCTGGGGCAGGTTTAGAAACTCTCTTAGTCTTTTCTTAGTCTGAGGGAAATCCTGGGATTCTCAGTGAAAATGTTCCCTGAGGATGTGAAGGGTTTCTCCAAAGGCAAGATCTTCTGGTGGAAAGGCAGATGGAATGCATTCCTCTGCATCTGAATCCTCATAAGTAGTCAGAGGTGGTGGTTGTTCTCCAAAATCTGAATAATCAGATTCCTCATTATCCTGTTTTGTCAGTATTTCAAAAGGGTCTCTTTTCCTTTTAGAAGTTGTGGCATGACTAACCCTGATAAGGGAGATAAGATCCTCCGTCATTTTAAGCATTTGAGCATGGGGTGGTGGAGCAGGAGAAAGATGGTGGCTAGAAGTAGATTTCCTAGGAGTAACCTTGCTTTTAGGCCGAAGGGTATCCATCGGTCTGAAATGGTAGTCGGAAGAGAAGACGTCGGTTTTTGCCTAGATTCGGTAGTGCAAGTAACCTCCTCGGAAACCAGTGCCTCCGTTGTGGCTCTAGACCCAACCGAGGCAGAGACAACCAAAGGCTCAGAAGATGAAGAAGATTTCTGCGGCATACCGGACTCTGAAAGGGTCTCAGTAGAGGCCTGCGAAAGTACTGGATCAGTCATCAGGGGCTGCAAAAGTGCCTCACTGAATTCCGGAGAACCGACGACCTGCTTAGCGGTAGAGTCATTGAAATGCTTAGCCTTGAGTGGTCTGTATCTCTAGTTTTACGTTTTTTCAGAATGTCTACGGATGGTTGGCTGATGGACGCCATTTCAGAATGCGAGGACGGAAGACGAAAATACCTGGCTACAATAAGAGCTCTACGACGAATAGTTCTCGTGTTAAAGAGGGCACAGAACCAGCAACAGGGGACGTCGTGGTCTGGGCCTAAACAAGTGACGCAGTATGAATGGAAGTCTGTGTGGGATTTGCTTTCCACAGGCGAAACAATTAACTTTTTTAGACATTGGTTAGTGCAATAAAAAAGGAACCCAATGGGCTACTTAGCTTTAGATGTTTTCAGCTGTAATTCAAAACTCTGGTAGCGACCGACTGGCACACTGTCAAACTGCTTCTGCTACAGTCTCCGTGGCAAGAAAGACTGATGTAATGACGTCGGCTGCTTTGCTTTACAGCACTGATAACCTGACGTCAGTCAGCAAGTGACAGCATCCGACGCTGAAAAATATTGACTCTGGTATTCGGGCCGGCCGAGGGCTACCACAGCATGGATAACCCACAGGTGATGACTGCAACAGTGAAATATTTAGAACATCAGTGCCATTTTTGAACAGTCAGCCAGAGTGAGTGCAGGCATGAATGGAGATGACATGTGAGTGTGCTTGAAGTAATGTGTGGATAAGTTAGCTTAAATATATATGGTCCAGTTACAGTTCTTGACAATGTTTATGTATAATAAATATCTTGAACCCATACACTGCTTCATTGTCTCTTTTCAATGCATGAGACAAGTGACATGGCGTCAGAAGCGGCATGTCTAAAATGATATAATACCAGAATGGAATCCAGCAACACACAAGCAATGAGGTACAGAGTAAGAAATGGAGGAATATACCGGAGTGAACTCACAAACAGGTCAGCAATTATTCAAAGGTACCTATATTAATTTCAATGATTTCTCAGTTGCTAAATGTGGGGTGAAGCATTCAAAACTTTGAAATAATTAAATGAAATGTCCAAAATTGCAAAATACTGATAAAAAGTATTCAAAATAAATATGAAAGTATTCAAAATAACTTCCAAAATGTTTAAGATGTACGAAAGGGCAAAACAACCACATTTTTTCACAATGAACTGCTCTTTCACATTAACTAAAGTTATTTGAAGTGTCCAAATTTCTGGAATGTTCACAGTGTCAAAGTGAAACCTTTTCAAAGAGACTCTTGTGCATTTGTGCATACTTACAAGTACCTGATCTATGCATAAGTTTAAATGTATTTTGTTGTAATAGCAGAGGGATTTCACAGACCTGAACTGCTGCTGTTTGATAATAATATTCCTGAGAATTGGAGTGTGTTTGCACAAGAATATGATATTTTCATACAGTATGTTTTTTTTTTTTTGATAAAGATGCACATACAAAGACATTCATACTTCTTAATTTAGCAGGTTCGGAAGCCATTGAGAGGGAATGCTCATTTGTGTATGCAGGGGGAGGGGTAGAAAACGCCATATTGTGATACAGGCTGAAACACAGGAAGACCCTGAGTGCTTAAAATGTAAATTTAGAGACATGTGTAACCCTCAAACAAATATTACAATGGAAATGCACGTTTTACACAAGAAATCAAAAGCCAGGTGAAACTATAGCAGCATACCTTACTGACTTGAGAAATAAAGCAAAAACTTGCAGATTTGCGAAATGAGTTGATAAAGGACTGATGTGTGTGGTGTTAATAATGATGCAATGAGAAAGATTTTTCTTCAAGACAGTGATTTAACGATGAGCAAAGCCATAGAGCTCTGTCAAATATACAAGCTTATAAATGAGAAAAGTATGCATGCTATCTATCAGTGCGAATGTAGATAGTGTGACACAAAGATAAGATGAATAAGAGATATAAACCAAAGAATGTGGCAGTACCCAGTTTTAACCATAAATCGAATGGAGCAACTACAATCTGATTGTTAATTGTCATAATTATGGAGGCAACCATGAGCCTAAACGAGAAAAATGCATAGCTTTTGGTCAACAATGTTACAGATGTAAAAAATGGAATTATTTCAAAAAGCTTTGCAAGTCTAAACTGGCACATACTTTTAATAAAAGAGAGCATTCAAAGAAGCAAGTAGATCAGTTAGAAGGCCTTTAGCAAACTTTCTATGTTGATGGTGTATCTGTTCTTGATGAAACGATTAATACAGTACACTATCAGCCAACTGGTAATCTGGCAGCAAAATGTGAAGTATTTTATACTGTTCAGATTAATCGGAAACTTATAGAGCTTCAAGTATATACTGTGAAGTGAAATGTTATGTCAGCATAAATGTTTGCCAAAGTGAGAGCTGGTGAGAAACTTGATTTATCAAAGTGTGCAAAACTTGTTGCTTATGGTGGTGAAGAGATTCAAATTGATGGGTGCAGTAGTTCTCACATGCCATTCTGCTGGGAACAGCTCTGACTTGCAGATTTACATAGTCATTAGACATGTGCAGTCATTGTTAGGCCTCAGATACACTTTGAGAATGGGACCAATTTCATTCAATAAGGAGGTCCACCATATAAGTCTGAACAATCACAATAGTTTTACACAGAATATTTTTCATGAACATGCTGATATTTTCAAAGATAAGCTTGGCAAACTACCAGTCACATATTCCATGAGGGTAAACCAGGAAGTAAGTCCAGTTGTCCAACCAGCAAGTAAGAATCCAGTAGTAATGTGGAGTAAAGTAAAAACAGTAGTAGACAAAATGGTGAACTCAGGTGTGATAACTCCAATAAGAGAATCAACTGAATGGGTATCCTCCATGGTCATAGCTCATAAGACATTTGAATATGTATTGATCCCAGAGATTTAAATAAAGTGCTTAAACATCCTCATCATCCAATGCATACAGTAGAAGCAGTAGCAGCTCTCATGCCAAATGCCACTATTTTGTGTCTTAGATGCAAACATTTTGTTTTGGCATATTTCACTGGATTACAAATCTTCATTGTTAACTACTTTCGGTATGCTATTTGGAAGGTACAGATTTTTGAGAATGCCATTTGGGATAAATTCTGACAGTCAAGTCTTTCAATGTGCATTGGAACAATTTTTTTTTCAGGTTATCCATGTGCTATCATAGTAGACAACATTATTGTAGGAGGCAATAGTGAAGATGAACATGATAAAAACCTCAAGAAGGTTCTAGACTGTGCACGTGAAGTCAATCTTAAACTGAATCCTAAGAAATGCAAATTCAAGCTGACAGAAGTTACTTATGTGGGTCATTTGTTTACCAGTTATGTCTTACAGATTTGTCTAAGCAAGCTGCAATTCTTGAGATGCCTGTTCCAGAAAATGACTCATCTTTGCAACATTTTCTAGGTATGGTCAACTATTTAGGAAAGCTCATCCCAGACCTGAGTGAACTTTCAGCACTGTTACATGAGTTGACACATAAAAATGTAAACTGATCATGGTTAAAACACCCCCAAAGAACATTTGAAGTTCTGAAAAAGAAAATTGCCAGTCCACACACTTTGAGATATTATGTTTTCAAACCAGTAACTCTTTCATGCGATGCTTCAAAGTATGGTCTTGGTGCAGCATGTCTTCAAGAAGGCATACCAGTAGCTTATGCATCCAGAACGTTAACCCAAACTGAGATGCAATATATGCAAATTGAAAAAGAAATTTTCACAGTAGTGTTAGCATGTTCAAAGTTCCATGATTATATTTATGGCAAACCTATTCAAATACAGACTGATCAATAACCTCTAGTGGCAATTCTGAAAAAAAGAATACATTCAACCCCAGCATGCCTGCAACACAGTATGTTAAAATTGCAAAAGTGCAATTTCAATATTGCCTACACAAAAGGCAAATATTTATACCTTGCTGATGTTTGTCAAGAGCACCAGGACAAACAGAACAACATGGCAATGAGAAACCAGACTTAGAAGTCATGGAAGTCAAAAGATTTTCCTCATCACATCTTGATAAACTTAGACAACACACAGTTTCAGACTCTGTTCTTCAGAAGCTGACACGTTACTAGTCAAGGATGGCCAGTGCAACAAACCAGTCCAGCACTGCAAAGAGATGTCCAGAAATATTTTTCTTATAGAGACAAGCTCATGATGGAAGATGGAATCATCATGAAAGGTCCAAAAATAGTTATTCTTTCAATGTTACAACAGAAATATATCCAGATTTTACTTCGTGGACACCCGGGTACCTATTCTACCAAAAAGAAGGGCAAGAGCCACAGTATTTTGGCCTTCTATGTCAAAAGCTATAGAGAAAGAAACAAAAAGAACCACTTCATCTAAATCAGATTCCTGAACTACCATGGTCGACGCTTGCTATTAATATTTTTGAATGGAATGGTCAACATTATTTAGTGTTGCTACACTTTTACTTGAATTGGTTTGAAATTGACCTTCCTAATCTGACATCCAGCACTCTCATTACAAAGTTGAAGAGACATTTTTCTGTGCATGGTAGTCCACACAAAGTTGTATCTAAGAATGGTATGCAGTTTACCAGTCAGCAGTTCAAGAAATTTGCTGAGGCTTGGGACTTTGTCCACATTACTGGTAGTCCTGAGTACCCCCAGTCAAATGGATTAGCTGAATGTGCAGTCCAAAGTGCAAAATGTTTGTTAGAGAAATCTAAGAAAGATGGTACCGTTTTCCTTAACCTTCTCAATCTCAGAAACATTCACCGAGATAACTTGCTTGGTTTACCTGCTCAGAAATTAATGTCTAGACAGACAAGAACAACCTTACCGATCAATAAACAACTACTGGTTCCAAATGCAAAGAACAAAGTGATCAAACCCAACTTTTAAAGAAATGTCAGTCACAAAAGTTGTACTACAATAAATATAGCAAACCTCCTAGACCACTAAGATATGGAGAAATCGTAAGGATGCAAACAACCAAAGGTTACAACTGAATGGGTATTATCAAAAAATGTGTGTGAGGAACTGGGATCTTATATTCTTCAATTGGAGGGAATAGCATTTAGAAGAAACCAAAGACAGATACTCTCAGTTTCTGAACTGATGATGCAGCAGATTGCCTGTGCCAAAGACTCTATAACTCAGAGCGACCTTACACTTGTTCCCATTTTGCAGGATAGTGTATTTTCCTCAAATAATCTTGATGTTATCCCTGAGGTTCCTATTAAGAATAATTCCTCAGAGACTGCCCCTGTTGCTAAACTCAAAGTTTTTATATAACCAGATCAGGTAGAATTTCCTGACCCAATCTAAAATACACAGCGACTTGGACTTAAGTTTGATTTATTAATGTTACCCAGCATGTAAATTGTCTTGTTCTCCTATTGCATTTCGAACAAATCAAAGAGGGAGGGTGTAGATCATTATGTGTTATGTTCCTATTGAGCCACTGTAGAAAGATAGCACATGCATATAAGTACTGAGCATGTGTGAGAACAGTGCCATTTTGTACAGTCAGCCAGAGTGAGAGCAGGCATGAATGGAGATGCACATGCGAGTGTATTTGAAGTACTGTGTGGATCAGTTAACTTAAATACATATGTTCCAGTTACAGTTCCTGACTGTTTATGTATAATAAATATCTTGAACCCATACACCGCTTCATCATCTCTTTTGAATGCATAAGAAAAGCGACACCTGGAATGTGCATTGCTATCAGAAAGCGGTTGGTTGGAAGAGATTGCCCACTGCCACAATCTGGGGACTTCTCGGCACAAGGAGTAAGATGTGGTTCCTCCTTCTTTGTACTTGTACCAGACTATCGACACTGTCCATCTGAATAACAACTGTTTCTGAAGGGAGAGAGTCTTGGAATGCTTGCAACACTAAGAGCACTATTCTCACTTCTAGGACAGTGATGTGTGTGTGTTGGCCACTTCGGGGGACCAAGTGCCTTGGACGGTTTTCCACAGGAAGTGCCTCCCCACCCAATCTGGGATGCGTCCATAGTCACTATGGTCTTGGGCTGACGGAGAATGAAAGGATGGCCATGAAGAACTTGATCTGATCAAATCCACCACCAAAGATACCTTTTGCATGCTTGAGTGATTTTTATTTGGACTGACATGTACTGATAAAGAATCATCCATTGAATTGCTAGCATCCACTGAAGAATCCTCACTTGGAATCTCACTAGAGGAACTAAAATTATGGCCACTGGCATTGACCCTAGGGCTTGTAGAACCAATCATGCTGAAATTGTTGTACTGTGTATTATCTTCTTGACCTGGAATTTGATAGTCTGCACTCTTGCAAAAAGAAGAGAAGCTGTTACTGACACTGTGTTTAAAATTGTTCCTATAAACTCTAGTATCTGAGAAGGTTCTAACTGAGATTTTCTGAAATTTATGGTAATTCCTAGAAGGGAGCAAGTCTGGAGTACCTAAATCCCTCATTCTTATGAGTAGATGCCTGGTTGGGACAGTAATGAGCCAGTCATCTAAATATGGAAAAACTTAGAATCCCTGCAGTCTCAAGAAAGCTGCTACCACTGCCATACATTTGGTGAACATCCTGGGGGGGGGGGGGGTGTGGTGAGACCAAAGTACAGGGTTCCGAACTGGTAATGACTGGCTCCCAGCCAGAAGCATAAGTACTTTCTGGAGTTTCAGTTAATTTTTAAGCAAAAGTACGTGTCTTGAAGGTCTATCGAGCACATCCAGTCATCCTTGCCCAAAAAGGGGCAAAATGGACTGAACCACAACCATCCGAAACTTTGCATGTCGAACTAATTTGCTCAAGTTGCTGAGATCCAAAATCAGTTCCTAGTCCCCTGTAAGTTCCGGATTCTATCTGGTCTGGTGGGACCTCTTGGATGACTCTCTTTCTTAGCAGCTTTTATATTACCAGTGCTGCTGTTTTCCTCTGATTGGGCAGAACAACGGGAAATTTGCATAAGGATGGAGGTGGAAGGGAAAAGAGAATTATATAACCTCTGGAAATGATCTTTTGTGCCCATGAATCTTTTGTGATGTCTAGCCAGGCTCTCTGTTGCAGAGACAACCCCCAATTGCCTCCAGAGGGGGACAATCAGGGCTCCTTTCAGGAGCGCTGGTATGGTTTGTCATTGAAAGAATCTCTAGACCCTTGATTTTGCAGGCCACCTCTGCTACATGGGCAGTGTTTTCCATTTGAGTTTTCCCCTCTGCCTCTGGGGGAACTATCTTTATGTGGATCTTGGAAAGGACTCTGGGATTTTTTGAACCATATTTTTCATCTACCCCATTGGTTCCTAGAAGGACCTTTGAGGGGTTGAAAAACATACTCCCACTGCAGAGAGAGTCTTTCCATCTTGCTCACACCTGGAGAGTGTGTCCTTTACTTTGGGGCCAAATAAAGAGGTTCCGTCAAAAGAAGCATTGACGAAAGAGAAATTGAAGGGCTCCACAAAGTCACACAAGCTCATCCAGGCATGCCTCCTAATTGATTGATCCTAATTGAAATGCCTGAACCTGCTGCTCATGAGATACCCTTAGCCACAGGAGAGATAAGCCTCATGGATGAATTTGAGATGGACTGAAGGGTTGCCAACTGTAAGGCCACAGAAGCCTGTCTCTCAGCAGTAGTTGTCCCTGAAAGGGATTTTGATAGTTCCTTAATTAAGTCCCTTTGGAGTCTTGTAAAATGTGCCAGGTAGTTCAGCAATCTGGAAGACAAAAATCACTGAAGCATAGACAAGCTTCCTGAACCTGTCCAAAGCCCTTAACTCCGTTTTTAGGGGTATGGACCCTGTAACTCTGTTCTGCAAGTTCCTTCTTAGTGGCCATTGCCAGAACCATAGCATGTACAGGTACTCCCTTACTCCAAAACTCCCTTCCAAGTGGTGCCAGATTCCGATCCAGTCTCTTGGGGATAGGTTCGATGGAGTCATGCTCCTTCCATGCCTGCTTAGAGATCAAATCAATGAGCTTATCAGCAGGTGGAGTCACCCAGGACATAGACAGGCAAGATTCAAACACCTCCAGGACCATTGAGTCCTCCTAAGAAGGATTGTCTGAAGAACAATGACCCCTTTGTTTAAGGATCTCTAGGATGTCTCCAAAGGAGACGTCTCAAGGTGATCATCTTGGAGATTCTTCCCCTTCATCAAAATCAGTATTTTCAAAGATAGATTCCTGTGGGGAATCCAAGTGCCTCCTTTTGCACTTTTTCTTCTGAGGTACTTCTTTGGTGGGATGCTCCAGAGAAGTATCAGAAGAGATGGTGATACCCTGTTGGTAGCCTGGAGAGTTTGGGCTGGCTGTCCCTGTGGATTTGAATGTTGAGGCTTGAGGTGCAGAGACACAGGAAATCCTGAAGGGAGATCCGAGGGAGAGACAGACTGTCCTGCCGAAGCAGAGAAAACTCTCTTCACCATCTCAAAAGCAGAATGGCCCTGGGGAGAAGGAAACTGATGAAGTCCTGTAGTCGGTCCTTCCATCCCATTGACTCCATCTGCACTGATGGCATTCCACCAGAGGCACAAGTCGAAGTGGAGCTGTCCAATTCCAAGGCTCCAAGGGGCAGAGATGGCTCTGGTAACTTCAGAGTTGACTCCAACACCTCAGATCTGGCAGAGATGCTATGGCTCTGAGAGTCATCTGGCTCTGAACTGTTTGGAGCCAGAGTGCTCAGAGAAATCCTCAGATCCAAGGATAAAAATATCCTTGGATACAACCCAGACAATCTCGGCAAACTCGGATCCTATGGCTCTGAAATGGACTGCCAGATCAGAGAACGAGCCAATAGTGGAGGGGTTAGACAAACCAAAGCTTTCTGCTGCGAAGGAGTAAGACCCGGGAGAACCCCCATCTGTATCCCCGTCAACAGAAATCTCATCATCCTATCCACATCGACTTTGGTGAGACTTCTGGAAGAATGAGTGGAGGCTACAGAAGGAGATTTTGAATGCTGTATTTTTAAAAATAGAGATTGGACCCTAGAGAGCACCAGGTCAATGGTTGGTGAATATAGAGGTCTCGGAAGAAGCCTTTGATCCAACAAACTCGGATCCAAATACATTTTTGGAGATCTGAGAGCCGGCCTTGATATGAAAGCCTTCAGATCCATCCTATGCCTCTTTTTTGGAGGTTCCGTCAATGATGGAATGGAAGATCCAGATGGACTCGGGGACTTTTTTGAAGTCTCCTTAGAAATAATTTGGGGGGGGGGGTTGAGGCCCAGTATTGCTTCTGAAAAAGCAGATGGTAACAAACCTTTCAATATCAACTTGTTCTTATGATCTGTGATAGCTCACAGGTTAAAATTCTTACAAATAGAACAAGGTATGTTCACATGGTTCTGGCCCAGGCAATGCACATATAAATCACGTGCGTTTGACAGCAGAAGCTTATGACCACTTTTTTATATTTTTTAAACCCCGAAGGGCCTTTTTCAGACATTTTCAAAAATAGGAATTAAAAATAGAAAAACAAAAAAATATATATATATATATATATATATATATATATATATATATTTATACACACACACACTTTTTTTTTTTTAACTAAGGGCAATGGAGGTAAAAGTACCAACAATGGTAAGCAAAAGTGTAAAGAAAAGGTTAAATAGAAAAAGGGAACATATCTACAAAAATACCAGCAATGGTATATATATATATATATATATATATATATATATATATAATGGATACACCACATTTAAGAAAAATATATAGGGAAAAAATAACCAAAAAAAATACACTTACCTGAAAATAAGCTCGAGAGCTCAGATGACCACGTCTATTTTGCAAAAGTGGAAAATGAGATCTGAGGTATGTTAGGGGTTGGTACATTGTGGGTAAGGGAAAAGCTCAAGAGATTTATGGTGACCGTGAACTATAATAATGGCTGCATCAGATCCAAGGATCGGATCCAAACCTAACTGTTTAGGAATGAATGAAAACTGACATCATCAGATCAATATTTAATATTTTGTTTTTTTTTCTTTATAGGAGTCCCTGTGTAAGAAGAGCAACTTGAGAGAAGGATGTCTGCCTGGGTTAATGATCTCTTACCTCAGTTACCCCATGAAGAATCACCTGGAGAATCTCCCAGACTTACAGAAGATGGTTCTTCCATGTCCAGACTGGACACCGGAACAACTAAAGAGGATGTGGCTGACCCCTGGATTATGGTAACTGAAAAGACTACAACACAGGAAGCTTGAGTGAGTGGTCTAGCTGGAGAGGTAAGTGAGTGGTCTGAGAAGCAAGTGATTACCACTGCAAGTTCACCCACAACACCGGCAAAGGCTCCTTGGTAAGTACTTTATTTTTCTAGGTACAGTGGGAAAGGGACTAGCAGGACCAGAGTAAGTATCCGTGCTGTAGTTGAGGAGGAAGAGATTTAAAAAAAAAAGCATTAAACATTGCTGGAAAGAGTAGGCCAGAAGGTAAGTTGTCACCAAATATCCACAAGCAGCCCACACACTCATAGTTCTTATCCCAGTCCCTTAACTACATAAAAGTACAAGCAGCCCACTAAATCCATCAGAATTACTTTAAAAGTTCTTGAAACACTGACAAAAAAAGAAAATGTATGGTAGAATATCACAAAGTGAACAGAAGCACTACATGAATAAATTACATTCCTGCCCACCACAAAATAAAACTTTGTCACAAAATTCAAAGTTTACACAAGCAGTACATATTTTTCCACAAAAATAGCCCCCATTTAGCTATAAAACACAGCTATCATTGAGAGGAAACTTCTGATATTATGAAAAAAATAGTGGGTTTCTTAAAGGATAAATACTGCATTTAGTCAGAAAATAATTTTAAACAATATTTTCTTAAAAGGACAACAATTTCTGTGTGGAAGGGTCCCCAGTGGGGGCTTATTTGCCAGAAATTATGCTTTTAGCTGACTGCTGCTCATGTTAAATCTCTGTGCTTCTTTTCCATGAGGTGGTAAGAAAGTACTGAAGAAATATTTCTGACTGCTATTTCCCTTCTTGGGACTAGCCAATCAACAGTCAGAGTGAAGGTGTGTGAGAGAGCCACAGCTTTGTGAAGCCAGCTGTTTTTTTTTTTTTTTAGGGGAAGGGAGCAACCCATATGACTTAAAAGCTACTGCAGCAGAGGGAATGATGAACACTGTTCCACAAATCTACACCTTACTCAGACCTCATTATCCTACAACTGGCACAGAGACTCCACCTCCTTTGATTGTGTCTCCAAACTGTGGAACAGTGCTCTTACCACACTGTGCCAAATACCACTCAAGCACACTTACAGAAAACTTCTAAGACCCATTTCAGTGAATACATGCACATGTGGCATTTATTACTACTGATAGGTTTACCACTCTTGGAATGTTAATTTCCATAGTCCCTGTTGTGCCTGCATGCACACTGCCTATTGCTATGTATACATAAGCACTTCATTTAAAAAAAAAATGCTACTTCACTCAAGCCTATAGCACTTTTTTGTACACTTCCAGTTCACACCCATAGCTCTTATGGCATCCAGAACTTTTTTGGGTTTGACTTCATTTTCTAGGTGACTTTCCAGTAAATAATATGCATTATTACAAAAAGCAAGGAGTTATTAACAAAATGACACCAAGATTGTTAATCTAGGATATCCTGCATTAGAGAAATTAATCATTGATTATCACTTATCATTTACATGTTCATTTTAGTAACTAAGAGCTCTACATGTTATTCAGGAGTATAGTGAGATATGCCATGGTTGGAGACAGGAAAATTCATTGTCAATGTCCATTTATATTACACTATATCTGATATACTGCTCGTTGTTTGTAGTAACTATGAAAATAAACAATAGTTCCATATGTACCTAATACTTCAAGTGATTTAAAATTGCTGCATGACATCAGCTGAAACCTTAGATTTTGTTGAAGAAAACTGTATTTCAAATTTGCACAAAGTTGCGCATCTTGAGAAATATTCAGTGTTATATTGCTAATTATACAACTAAGCAGATGTGTTCATATTTCTATAAATATTTCAATAAGCATGTCGTAGACGAATTTCTTGTTGTCATGTGAAAACTTATGCCTACATAACAAAAATGTTCTAACAATATATGTCTAGGTTATACAACTTCCAAGTTATGACAAAATGTTAGTGAAAGTTTAGCAAAAATATAAATTTGGGTCAGTGTGTATTATAATATATTATAGTGTTTATGGAAAGACCATGAATAAACTGACTGATATCACTGCAAAGAATACTTCTCACTGAGAGCATTGCAATTTGTACGGGTTTAATAGCTTTTATTGCTCAAAAATATTTACTTTTCATTATCTTATCCCTTTAAAATTTATTTTTCAGAAAATGCTCTGGAATGCAAAATGTGTGTAGGTTGCTAGATGTGTGACACTCCACAACACTTAGGTACTTATGAGCTATTGTCCTTCATGATTATTTGTCCATGCCTTCCGTACATACCTTTCAACTATCCCTAAATTTAGGTTCATAGGTGTTTACTAGGCTAATGACCACAAGAGCCTTTCAAGCCTAGCCATACATCCCAAATGTCTGACAAGTTCTGGTACCCTTGTTAAGTGTAAGCAGGGGCTTGGGTGATGAAACATTTACGAGCAGTGGTCTGGGAGAGAAACATTTACAGGCTGCCTGTATCCATTAGAGACATAGGTGCCAAACCAGGGATGAATTTCCTATTCCCCATCCGGTTGTACAACTTGCACATGAATTGGGTTAGAGAGGAACTCTGCTTCACATGGACTGATCCAGAGAAGGGGTAGTCTTGGATATATACAGTGCAATGTAAAAGTATTTGCCCCCTTCCTGATTTCTTATTTTTTTTTTATGTTTGTCACACACAAATGTTTCAGATCATCAAATAAATGTAAATATCAAAGATAACCCAAAATGCAGTTTTTAAGTGATGATTTCATTTATTAAGGAAAAAAAAACTATCCAAACCTACATGGCCCTATGTGAAAAAGTAATGGCCCCCTAAACCTAATAACTGGTTGTGCCACCCTTAGCACCAACTGCAATCAAGCATTTACGATAACTGGCAATGAGTCTTTCACATTGCTGTTGAGGAATTTTGGCCCACTCTTCTTTGCAGAATTGTTTTAATTCAGCCATATTAGAGGGTTTCCGAGCATGAACCGCCTTTTTAAGGTCATGCCACAGCATCTCAATTGGATTCAAGTCCAGACTTTGACTAGGTTACTCCAAACCCTTCATTTTATTTTTTTAAGCCATTCAAAGGTGGACTTGCTGGTGTGTTTTTGATCATTGTCCTGCTGCAGAACCCAAGTGTGCTTCAGTTTGAGGTCATGAACTGATGGCCGGTGATTCTCCTTCATGATTTTTTTTGGTAGAGATGAGAATTCATGGTTCTATCAATCACAGCAAGTCATCCAGATCCAGAAGCAGCCCCAGACCATCACACTACCACCACCATGTTTGACTGCTGGCATGATGTTCTTTTTTCTGAAATGCTGTGTTACTTTTACACCAGATGTAACGGGACACACACCTCCCAATAAGTTCAACTTTTGTTTCGTCAGTCCACAGAACATTTTCCCAAAAGTCTTGGGGATCATCAAGATGTTTTTTGTCAAAAGTGAGATGAGCCTTTATGTTCTTTTTGGTCAGCAGTGGCTTTCACTTTGGAACTCTGCCATGCATGCCATTTTTGTCCACTCTCTTTCTTATGGTTGAGTCATGAACACACCTTAACGGAGGCAAGTGAAGCCTACAGTTCTTTAGATGTTGTTCTGGGTTCTTTTGTGACCTCTTGGATGAGACGTCACTGCGCTCTTGGGGTAATTTTTGTAGGCCGAGCACTCATGGGAAGGTTCATCACTGTTCCATATTTTCTTCATTTATGGATAATGGCTCTCACTGTGGTTCGCAGGAGTCCCAAAGCTTTAGAAGTGGCTTTATAACTTTTTCCAGACTGATAGATGCCCATTACTTTGTTTCTCATCTGTTCCGGAATTTCTTTAGATCGTGGCATGGTGTCTACATTTTTGGGATCTTTTGGCCTACTTCACTTTGTCTGACAGGTTCTATTTAAGTGATCTCTTGATTCAACAGGTTTGGCAGTAATCAGGCCTGGGTGTGGCTAGTGAAATTGAACTCAGCTTTCCCAAAAATGTGATTAACCACAGTTACTTCATGATTTAACAAAGGAGGCAATTACTTTTTCACACAGGGCCATGTAGGTTTGGATAGTTGTTTTTCCTTAATAAATAAATTCATCACTTAAAAACTGCATTTTGTGTTTACTTGGGTTATCTTTGTCTAATATTTATCTAATGTTTAAATTTGTTTGATGATCTGAAAATTGTAAGTGTGACAAACATGCAAAAAAATAAGAAATCAGGAAGGGGGCAAATACTTTTTTCATTCCACTGTATCTGTCTCTCCAGCAGATCCAATTTATATCAAAGAGAAAGTTTAATTCTTTAGAATGGGTAATTCTGGTGCTTTTTGTTTTACGGATATGCAGGAGGTCCATCAGGATGGGGTCTAAAAATGCTTTATATACCAAGCATAGATGTCCCCCAAAAGTCTATAGAAGAAAGAATACAGGGATAGGCCCTTGAGGTGGTCTGCAAAGGACATGTTACTTAAACCTTGTATTATTTTAGTGAAGAACCTCTATGGACATTCCAACTGTTGGATATGCCTGTAGGGCGTAGGTGCACACTAAAGGGGGCATTATACTCAATGATAGCTCTGTTGAATGCCGAGTACAGTGGAACAATGACTTCACTGGACCTAGACCCATTGTAGAGTACAATGCCCCTTTTGGTATGTACCTCATAAGACATCTACAACAACTGGAAAGGCCACAGAAATACCTCACAAAGAGGATTACTGGCCTCAAAGAGATGCCCTATGCAGACGGTCTCAAAAAACTGCAGCTTTACTCCATTGTATATCACCTACTCAGAGGCGATCTCTGCCTAACACACAAAGCTATGTCAAACCCAGAGCTTTTAGACATGCTCCACTTAAAAAAACCCAATCCCTACGAGCTACACGCTTTAGGGACCTAAACCTCGTCACCACAATAAACAGAACATGCTGGAGGGATAGATTCCTGTCCCAGAGACTTCCCATACTCTGGAACAAACTATCTATCTATATCAAACAAAGCTCCTCATTAGCACTCTTCAAGAAAAATCTTTATGATTGGATGGGAGATAGGAAATTCACCCCGGGGATCACTTCTGTGGCTCTGCTCGACAGTGGCACAGGAAAATAATTTTCTTGGGTGACGAAAGCCAGGGTAAGTTTGGCTTGGCTTATATAGGCCCTAGGGCCAATAGCCTAGTACCTACCTATGAACCTATACCTTTGTTTGTAAGTTGCACAATACAGAATGATTCCTCACTACTGTAGACAGCTGATAGTCAAATGCTAGATTACTGTCTGTGCGTGTCCCTGAGTCCCTGACTACTGGGTCAACTCTTACGGGTGTGTTGTAATTATGATCGCTACCAGGGGTGGATGATTTCCTGAAAGATATTATTATGCATTTCTTGGCATTTAGTTTTATTCCATGGCTCTGACACCAGTTATTTGTCTGCGTCAGCCCTTCCTGGACAACATTTGTGTTGGTGGGGGATTCTATGACCGCTCCTAATTTGCAATCATCTGCAAATTTAGTCAACCAGAGGCCACTGATACTGGCCTTGATTTCAGAGAAAAAAAATGCCAAAAAGGCGTGGTCCCAGAACTGATCCCTGAGGGACTTTGCTTGTGACTGGCCTCTATGTAGAGGTGGACTCTCCAATTCTAACTTCCTGAATCCTGTATGTGATTCAGCTGGCTACCCACTGGTTGACATAAGGGCTTACACCTAACTTGTTGAGTTTCTCAAACAACGCCCAAGTGGGGCATTGTGTCAAATGCTTTGGCCAGGTCAAGGCTGGCAGTATGAACCATTCTGTCCTCATCCATTGCTTTGGTGACCTTCTCAAAGACGATCACCAGGTTGAGTAGGCATAAACTGCTCTTGATGAAACTAAATTATGTTAGGTCCAGTGTCTGGAGCTTTCTCATGTCATTATTGATCATTTCCATGATAATTCTTTCCATGGTTTTGCATATGATAGTGAGACTTGTAGGTTTTTAGTTTCCAGGGTCTGTACATGTCCCACCTTTGTGCAAAGGGATGACTGTTGCTGTTCTCCATTCATGATGCATGAAGCCTGTTTCAGGGCTACAGTTAAATAGCAATTCCACAGGCCTGATAGGTTATGTTTCATGCTATTCAGAAGGCATCCTTGGATGTTGTCTGGGACCATTGACGCAGTGCTCTTGGCCTTAGAGACAGCATTAAGGACCTGTTCCCTAGAGATAGCAGCGAGAGTTATATTTATGTTATGGATGGTTTATGGGGACAGAGGGGTAATGCTGGAGCTGAATTTGTTGGCTAGTAGGTTTGCTATATCTTCAGGCTCAGTATAGGTGGCTCAATTAACAACAAACTCTGCACACAATTGTGTATTGCCTTTCAGGTTGTGGACATAGGTAAAGGAATGCCTTGGGGTTGTCCTTGGACTGGGAGGCCAAATTTTCCTCAAATTTGGCATTGGTAGAATTTACTTGTCCTCTGAGTTGTTTAGTTTGATGAGAGTGCTTTTATCCTGTTAATTGCTGCACCTCCTAATTTTTGCCATGCTTTTCTTCCTTCTGTTATACAGCCTATTGAGGCTGTGATTCCACCAGGGTGGCTTGTTTTTTGAATTAGTTCTGTAGTTCTTGGTGGGTACTGCAGCTTCTATGCAGCTATTAATATGCTTGCATAGGGTTTCTGTGAACAGTTCCTTGTAGGCAGCTGTGTTTTCAGGGTTTATGGGGGCTTGAAATTTTGCCAGGTTATCACTTAATAGTAGGAAGTTAGCCTTAGAGTAGTTCCTGAATATTCCAAGAAATCCAGGCTTTCTTTTTGTGTTCAGACCTCAACAGAGAGAACATTACAGTAGGGGGTGTGCAGTACTCTCCCACATTACTGAGGAACAGATAGTACAGTTGTGTTCCTATCATAAATGTAGATGTTCGAGTGCATTCACTGTTGCAGTCATTACAATTGGGGTTATCCTGCTGGCAGGCTAACCGCAGTCGGCCCGAGTTCCAAAGTTTAGGTCCGGAGTCAGTTGCTGTCATCTCCTCCCCGATGTCAGTGCGCCAGGGGTATAAAAGATGCAGCCGACGCCATTTTCTTCTGTTTTTCTTGCCCCAGATGTCAGGTGCCCCTAAAATGGTAGGCTAAATTATGCCAATAAGCATGCATATACAAAAATCAACTTTTCCTTCATCTACAAGCAATTACACCACATAGGTTGTATAGAATAGAGAAGTACAGATAAGTCCCAGCAAGGTAAAAAGGGGGATGGTGGGAGGGTAACCTGGACTGCAACAGTGAATAAACTCGAACATCTACATTTATGGTAGGTACACAACTGTACTATGTTCATCATGTTTCACTGTTGCAGTCATTACAATTGGGTTGAATCCCAAAGCTAAGGTTGGGAGACTGGTGCTAAATAGGATTAGGAGAGGCTATCAGGCACTGCAGAACTGCAGTGGCAAAGCCTGCCCTGGACTTAGAGTAGAGAGGTAAGTGACAGTGCTTTGCAAAAGTATGCACTGAACTCCAAGTTGCAGCCTCTAAGATGTCTTTGGTTGGTACTCCTCTGAGGAAGGTTGCTGAAGTGGCTGCTGCTCTGGTTGAATGTGGCCTAATGCCCTTATGCACTGATTTGCCATGCTGTGAATAGCAGAAACAAATGCAGTGGCCTATCCACTTTGAAATAGTCTGTTTTGAGATAGGCTTTCCTTGTGATCCTGCAGCATATGCTACTAGAAGTTGTTCCGTCTTTCTGAAAACTTTGGTTCTGTCCAAGTAGAAGTGTAGCTGCCTGTGAATGTCTAAAGAATGCAGAAGTCTCTCACCCTTATTCTGTGGGTTTGGATAAAAAGTAGGCAAATGAATTGTTTGGTTAGGGGCCACACTGGACACTACCTTAGGCATAAATGTAAGGTTTGTCCTTGGAGAAACCCTGTCAGGATGGAAAATAATAAAAGGTTCCACAGCCATGAGTGCCTGTAACTCTGAGATTCGTCTAGCAGAGGTAATTGCTAGGAGCAGGGCTGTTTTCCAGGATAAGAATTTTATATCAGCTGCAGAGGCTGGCTCAAACGGAGGCAGTGTGAGGTTTTTCCAAGACATAGTTCAGGTCCCATGCAGGTATTGGTGCTCTCCTTGGAGGTCTTATGTTTTTGGCCCCTCTGAGGTACTGCCTTAGTAATGGATGAGAAAAAATAGGTGGTTCTGTATTGTAATGAGCTGAAATGGCAGAGGCATGAATTTTAATTGATGAAAAGGAAAGGCCTTTATCCAGCATCTCAGTTAAGTATTTCAAAATCTGAGGAATATTTGGAACAGTCGTGTCAATACCTTGTGCCTGCTTCCAAGCACAGAATATCTTCCATTTTTCTGCATAAGATTTTCTGGTGCTAGGCCTCCGGGCCTCCAAAATAACATCCATCACTGCTTTGGAGAGAGGTGTGTCTTGAACGGCTACATTATTCACCATGCTGCCAGGTTTAAGGTCCTGAGTTGGCTGTGCAGTATCATACTGTCTTGTTGGGTCAATAAGTGAGGAATTTGAGGTAATGTCCAAGCTGGGCATTGAGACAAGTTCTTTAGGATTGGGTACCAGTGCTGGCAGGGCCAGTCTGGGGCAATCAGTATCATTTTTGGCTTCTCTTGTCTGTGGGTAAGGTGAATGGCTGTCCTCTGTTGAGGTGACAGGCTTTTGCCCACCATCGAAACTCCTGTTGCAGGCAGGGAATGAGGGTAATTATTGTTTCCAGGCTGTGGCAATGTTGAGTCCAAACACTTTTTAGATACCATTAAAATTTCCTCATATGCAGTCTTGCATATGGAATTAGCAGTATGCAGGATGCCATGAAGCCCAAAGCCTGCAGAATTTTTCTTGCAGATAACTGGATCTTTGTTGCCAACATTTTGAAATAAGTAGTCAGTTGTCTGTGTTTGTCTGGTGTGAGATAAGCCATCTGGGCAGTTGTATTTAAGCTTGCACCCAGGAATATTAGCTCTTGGGAGGGTATGAGTTTTGATTTATTTTCGTTTACTATGTACTCTAGAGCTGTTAGTAATCTTTTTTACAAACGCCAGATGCTGTAGTAGGATGTCCTTGTTCTCTGCTTGAATAAGGCAGTCATCCAAGTAAGGATATATTCGTATTCCTCTTTGTCTGCAAAATGCAATTACTGGTGCCAGGCATTTTGTGAAGACCCTGGGCACAGTAGATAAGCCAAAGGGCAGTGCAGAGAATTGGTAGTGCATTGAGCCAGCTATAAATCTGAGGTATCTTCTCCATGACTGTCTGATTGGGACATGCAGGTATGCCTCTTTTAGGTCTAAAGTCACAAGCCAAGATTTCGTGCCCAGCATGGGCAGAAGCTGCTGAAGAGTTAACATTTTGAATTTTGGAATATCCAGGTATGTGTTTAGGATGGACAGGTCCAGTATTGGTCTCCAGGCTTTGTCCTTTCTGGGTGCCAAGAATAGCCTTGAGTAAAATCCTTGTCCCTGCTCTTGCTGTGGTACTTGCTGAATGGCTCTCATGTCCATAAGAGATAAAACTTGTTTTTGTGCCTCTGCCCAATGATTGCGTGTCAGGTCTGGCATATCATTTGGCCTTGGCAGGGTGTGAAAGTGGAACCTGTAGCCTTGAGATACCATATTTAAGACCCATTTGTCCTGGGTGATCATGTGCCAGTTTTGCGAAAAAAAGTGCTAGTCCCCCCCCCCCCCAAAGGAGCTGCCAGAAGATAAGTGCTTGGTGCTGGCAGGGTTAAGTCATTGAGACTGTTCCTGTATGGCTGTGATGTTTCCTCTCCACTTTTGGAGGTAGAAGCACCCCATTGTTTAGGCCTGTATGAGCCTTGGGGCTGTGATCTGCCCCTGGGGTGTCTGTATCTGCATCTTTGTGGCCTGTCTGACACTGGAGAGGACCAATTCTTTGTAGGCCAGTTCCTGCTAAATCTGGGAGGCTGTACCTGTAAGAAATCCTTCACTGTCTGCATAGATTTAGCTTTGTCCTCCATTTTCTTCAACACCTCTTCTGCTTTAACACCAAACAAGGTATCATGTTGTAATGGAGCATCTAATAGTTTTGCTTTAACATGATCAGGTAGATTCTGTTCTTTTAACCAAGCATGCCTCCTAATGACAGAACCTGTAACTGCGGCCCTGCAGGAGGCCTCTAGAGAATCAAAACCACATTGCAAAGTATGCTTTCCCACTTGTTCAGCTGCATGCAATAAATCCTGCATTTCTTTGTTTTCTGCACATTCTGAATTTGCCAACGTTTTCTGTTTAAGCAGTGACATAAGATATTGCTGATATTTAAGCATATGAAATTGACAATTTAAAGCTCTTACAGCCAAGGTAGCAGAAGTGTAAATTGTTTTCCCCCATCTGTCCAGGGCCCTTGAATCCCTATCAGAGGGGATAGGGTTTTTTTCAGTGGAAGCCTTGACCCCCTTGGGACCCTGAGAAATAGTTTCTGGGTCAGCAGCAGGGTTTTTGTAAAGGAATTTATGTGAATCAGGAATCCTGTAGTATCTGTCTGGCTTAACAGGAGCTGGTGGTAGAGAGTCAGGAGACAGACCGGACTCTGAAAATACATCATCTACAATGTCTAAAACAGGAGGAATAGCAAGGGGGCTGTGCTGAGGTAATAAAAGGAAGTATCTGAGCCTTTTCTTGGATTCTGAGTAATCCTGGCTCTCCCAGTGGAAATACTCCCTCACAGTATGCAGGGTCTCCCCAAAAGAATAATCCTCAGGAGCAGAGGCTGAAGGGATAGATTCTTCAGAATCAGAATCTTCATAGGGGGAAGGGAATATTCCTGTTCAGAAGAGGAATCAGAGGAAATGGAAACCTGATCTGAAGATTCATATTCTATCTCTTGCTTAGGCCTCTTATTAGGAGGGGGATGGGAACCCCTGATCAAAGTACTTAGGTCTTCAGCCATTTTAAGCATCTGTTTTTTTAGGTATGGAGGCCTGTACAGGAGAATGCTGTACTTGTTTCTTTGTCTTTAGAGCTGCTTTAGTCTTTGCCTTTGAAGCTGAAGTTGGCTTTACATATAACTGTGTAGGTCTGAAAACACCCTCAGAAGCCAATGCCTGCTCAGCGACTCCGGATCCATCTGAGGGATTAGTTTCCGAGTGTCCAATACCTTGAGTTTCCAGTGGCCTAGTCGGCTCCATGTGGGAGTCGGAAGCGGCCTGTGGCTCTGAGGTAGCGGGCGTCAGGGGCTGCAAAAGCGCCTCACTGAGAACCAAAGACAGGCTTAACCGAAGCCTCGTCGTCGGTTTTGGACCTCGGATGTCTGCCCTTTTCTTTTTCTTTGCGCTTTTTATAAACTCCGGTAGTCGGCTGTTCCAGTGGCATTATATAATTGAATCTTCTGCCAAAGTAATGAAATGCAAAATCGTACCGACGCTTAATAGTGCGTTGGTTAAATCTATCACAAAACCGACAACTAGCAACGTCGTGGTCAGGGCCTAGGCAAGGAATACAGTAAGAATGAAAATCCTTATGGAGGTATTTGCTTCCCACAAGAAATACAATTATTAACTTTTTCTGACATCGGTCTGTAGCAATAAAAAAGTTTCCCCAACGGGGTACTTAGCTTTAATGAAGACTTCGGATCTGAAATTCGAATTTGAAAATCTCAGGAGTCGGCTGACCGGCACTTGCGAAATTCTTTTGCTTTGGGCACCGCATGGCAAGAAAGACTGGAGAAAATGGAGTCAGCTGCATCTTTTATACCCCTGGCGCACTGACGTCAGGGAGGAGGCGACAACAACCGACACTGGACCTAGACTTTGGAACTCGGGCCGACTGCGGGTAGCCTGCCAGCAGGATAACCCCAATTGTAATGACTGCAACAGTGAAACACAATGAACATCTAGTATGTTTGCAGCCTTGGTTGGTGTACTGAAAATTTGGGCCAGGGAGTTTGCAATGAAAAACTCCAGGAATCTCTGTGTCTGTATGTTTGGTGGTGTATATGATTCCCAGTTAATACTGGGGTAATTAAAATTGAGTGGGATGGTGTTTCTAAAAAGTTTAAATAAATGTCATGGGTTTCCTGGGTCATAGTGGGGGTACCTATAGCTTGCAATGAAGTGGTATGGGATTTTGCCTACAGTGGTTTGAATGAGGAACAGCTAAAGTGCATTGTCCTATTTGACCAGCCTGAAGGTATACTTCTTTTTGATGTAGATTAAGATACCTCCACCTTTAGTCCCTGTCTGTGTAGTAGCTGGTCTAAATGTGTGAAAGGCATTATAGCCTTGCACTGCCAATGTGCTCTCCATGGCTTTGAGCCATGTCTCAGTGACCTCACAGACGTCAGCATTCTCTAGGGTGAGGACAGTTTCTAGGGAGTGGAGTTTTTTGTTTAGACTGTTAGCATTAACACTTTTAGATTTTCTTGGTTTTGATTTGCTATGTCAGAAGTACTTTCCATTTGGCATTGCTTAAAAAAGGTACTATGAGGGAGGACAATATTTTAGCTAATATATGAACGCCTAGAGGGGAGAGTTGGAGACTATTCCTAGCAAAGCTTGCATGTTGACAAATATTGCACCCTCTTAGAATGACACCAGAAACTAAGCCAATTATTAAAGTCAAGTCTTCTGTTTGTATTGTGGCATCATCCTTTATGTAGGGCATCCTTGATTTTGCCTCATAAGTTTTTTTTTGCCATGTACCTTATAAAATGTTTGATTTTCTGGTGAATCACTGAGGAATTGTCAATAATGCCAGTTAAGAGTTTTAAACTTTACTGTTCAAAAAATGCAAGGTGATGGAAAATCTGAGTAACATTTAAAAATTATGCACAATGTTGAGCTTTTGTTTCCCCTCCATTATTTTTGACTTTGCCCAGAATTCTTGAGCAAAGACGCTAAGAGGTATGCTTCCCTATCTTGTCCATATATTGCATGTATGAAATTACTTTACAGACAATGCACTTTGTAGAAACATAGGAACAATAGTAGGCAAGTGATCATGGGGACAAGTAACATGCCTATTTATATATACCTTTAAGGAAACATACTTAAAAGTTTTCTTGTTCTTACCCGCTGGTGCACATTATAGCTTCTGCATATTCTACACTTATCACATATGCAATTTATATTGCGTTTGATGTATTTTCACAGTATGTAGTTTTAAGTTGCTTTGGTTGTATGTCACAGTGTATTATTTTTACTGACTTGTTTGTTTCTCTGTGTGTAAATACTTTGTAAGCTTACACCCTAGGCTTTCAATAAAAATGGGCTTTATCCAGTCAGACCTTCACACTTAGCAAATAAAACACTCCGCCTTCTGCAACCAGTCCTACATGGGAGTCAGAATTACTCTGAAGCTCCTTGCAGACTGTCCCTTGAAAGTCTTGGGAAACAAGTCCAAAAAATGTTTGGGGTCTTTCTTTATCTGTAAGCCTGTCTTCTTCTCCTGAGGTGCTGGGATGTCCCAAAGGAGGAAAAAGGAGGCACTAGCGGATATCATGAGCACCCCACTTTGATGACATTCTACAAAGCCTGCTCAAAGTAGAAATCCCCAGTGCCCAGAAAGGGGCATCATACAGAATAGCCTCTCTTAGATGTTCATTTATGGGGAACATAAGTCATGCAGTTTGATGGAGACATCCCAGAAGGTGTTGTCATAGCTCAGCCCAAGTACAGTTAAAATTACAGCTAGCAATATGAAGCCCATGGATGAAACCATTTGAAGGGCATGCTCTCCAGAGACATCTTGATCCCAGAATCAAAGTTGTTTTTGCTTTTCCTAAGCCTAGTCTACCACACAAAGGACTGGAACTAGGAAAAAGTAAGATAGATAAAGTCAGGCTCTAACGCCACAACTGAGAGAAAGAATTAGAAGTTATGTACTCACCATAACGTTCCATCTGAGTAGGTGACTTCATTTGGATGCAACCTGTGGGGTATCGGATCCGACCTCGGATCCGAGCCGGCCTTTCAAAAGCTTAGGCTCCGAGCTCCTAGCTCCTCCCTCTACCCATAACCCCTTGCCAAGCCCTGACTGACCTCAGATTGAGTTTGCCTATATAATACTGAATAAAGTATCTGAACAAAGCATAAATACTCGCTGTATAAAGGTCACGGGGATGGAGGATAGTTGCATCAAATGAAGTCACCTACTCAGATGGAATGTTATGGTGAGTACATAACTTCTAAATCTGAAGTAGGCAGACTTCATTTGTCTGCAACCTGTGGGACAGAGTCCCCAGCTACCTGAATCTTGGGCGGCCATCATGGAAGGATGTTCCGAGCACCGCTGAGCCAAAGGATGCTCTTCCCTGTAAACAACATCCACCTTATAATGAGAAATAAAGGTATGAGGTGAGGCCCAAGTGGCTGCCGCAGATATCATCCATTGACACACGGGACTTAAAGGCGGCTGGCGTGGAGACTGCCCTAGTAGAATGAGCCGTAACCCTCTGAGGAGCAGGTCTACCTGAAGTGTCATAAGCCTGCAGAATACAATTAGCAATCCATCTCGATAGTGTGACTTTAGAAACTGCTTTACCCAAAGCAAATTTAGCAAAGGAGATGAACAGCTGATCTGATTGCCTGTGACCAGCTGTTCTGTGAATGTAAAAACGTAATTGTCTATGAACATCCAAGGAATGCAATTTGTATTCTCCTTTGTTTGAGTACTTGGGAAAAAACACAGGTAAGTTGATTGATTGGTTGATATTAGATTCTGAAGAGACTTTTGGAAGAAAGGATGGATTGGTCCTGAGGCATACCCTATCTGGAAAGAAGGAAAGGTAAGGCGGTTTGACGCATAGAGCCTGAAGTTCAGACACTCTTCTGGCTGAAGTGATAGCTACTAAGAAGGCAGTCTTCCAGGAAAGGTACTTCAGGTCTGTAGAAGCTGCAGGCTCGAAGGGAGAAGCAGTAAGGGCTTGCAGAACTAAAGATAGGTCCCAAGGTGGTACAATCTCTTTGACAGGAGGCCTCAACAAAAAAATCCCTTTAAGAAAGGTTTTGCACAATTTCGCAGTCATGAGGGAGCTGTCTCATGACCAATGTGATAATGAGAGATGGCTGCCAATTGTACCTTAATCGTGGAAGAACTTGCCCCTTGATGAAAGAGGTCTGTTAAAAAATCCAGCACTGCCGACATAGGTGCTGAAAAAGGATCCAAACTTTTCTGGACCGCCCAAATAGAGAATCTCTTCCATTTACTCCGATAAACCTGCCTAGTGGAAGGTTTATGAGCCGCCACTAGGATGGCCTTGACCGGTGACGAGATACCGAGAGTCCTAATCAAGGATGGAACTGGAGCAGCCAAGCTGTCAATTTCAGTGTGCGTAGATTGGGGCGAATTCCCAGAGGGTGGGAGATGAGATCCGGGATCGGATCCAGAATCCAGGGTGGATTCACTTTGTGAGACCATACAAAGGGGAACCAGGGTTGACGAGGCCAGAACGGGGCAATGAGAATCATTCTGCTCCCCAAACTGTTGGCTTTCTGCAGAAGCCTCTGCATCAGAGGAAGTGGAGGGTAGGCATAAAGGAGACTGGGAGGCCAAGCATGCACCAGCGCATCTCTCGGGATTCCCTGGTGGGGAAGCAGAGCGAAGAAATTGTCGCATTTGGCGTTTGAGTGAGAGGCAAAAGATCGCAACAGGGTTGCCCCAGACGGCAAAAATCTTCTTCACTACCTGAGGATTGAGAGACCACTCGTGAGGGGAAAGAATGGTGCGACTGAGTTTGTCCGCAAGGATGTTGGATTTTCCCGGAATGTGCGTTGCTACAAGAAAGCGTTTGGTGGAAATTGCCCATTCCCAGACTCTCATGGCCTCTCGACAAAGGGGATAGGACCTGGTTCCTCCCTGTTTGTTGATGTACCAGACTACCGACATGTTGTCTGTCTGAATCGCAATAGTCCCTGAAGGAAGAAGGTTGTGAAGTGCTTGCAACGCTAGGAGCACAGCCCTCATTTCCAGGACATTTATATGCAACGAAGTCTCTGTGGGGTTCCACGTGCCTTGGACAATCTTCCCCGCAGTATGCCCCCCCACCCGAGGCGAGAAGCGTCCGTGGTCACTGTGGCTCGGGGAAAAGCCGCACAAAAAGGTCTCCCTGTCAGAGGCTCCGGAGACCGAAGCCACCAAAGAAGGGAATCCTTGCATGCTTTGCTGACCGCTATCGGACTGTTGAGAGAGGAATAGAGCGGGGACCACTGAACCTGAAGGGTCCATTGAAGAACCCGCATGCATAAGCGCGCATGAATAAGAAGCGGGATAGCTGCCGCCATCGAACCTAGGGCCTTCAGGACCGAAGCTGCTGTTGGAAATGGTTGCAAGACCGCTGCGACATGACACTTCAGGTTGGAAATTCTGTCTGGGGTGAGGAAGGCTCGCATTGACCTGGTGTTTAGCCTTCCTCCTATGAAATCTATAATTTGTGTGGGGTGCAGTAAAGATTTCTCCCAGTTGATAGTGATGCCCAGCCTTGGGGCTATACGAAGGAAGTAGTCCCTGGCTGAGCATAGAAGATGCCTTGATGATGCCGTCAGGAGCCAGTCGTCCAGGTACGGAAAGACCTGTAATCCCTGGAGTCTCAGGTGGGCCGCTACAACCGCTAGTACCTTGGTGAACACCCTGGGGCTGAGGTGAGACCGAAGGGGAGGACCCTGAACTGATAATGACTGGCTCCCAGCCGGAAGCGAAGAAACCTCCTGGACCGTCTGTCCATGCGAATGTGGTAGTACGCGTCCTTGAGGTCGATGGAGCACATCCAGTCGTTCTCCCTCAAGAGGGGGAGTATAGATTGAAGGGTGACCATCCGGAACTTTGCTTGGTTACTGACAGGTTCAGCAGGGAAAGATCTAAGATCGGTCTTAAGTCCCCCGTTTTCTTTGGCACTAAAAAGAACCTGGAGTAAAACCCTGACCCGGTTTGATCTAGGGGGACGCACTGGATAGCTCTTTTTTCTAGCAGCTGTCTGATTTCGATAGCTGCTGCCTCCCTTTGGTCGGGTGGTACATCTGGGAGGCTGCGAGATCTGGGAACTTTGTACAGGGGAATTGTATAACCTCTGGATATCACACGAAGCACCCAACGGTCTGACGTGATGGACTCCCAAGAAGTTAGGTGCCTCGAAAAACGCCCCCCGACTGCCTCCAGAGACGGACAGCCGGGCAACCCTTCAGGGCTGCTGCGTGGGCCTATCAGAGAAAGGTTCTCTGGACTCAAAGTTTCTAGGAGCCCCTCTGCCTCTAGGACGGCGACCTCCCTGTCCTCCTCTGCCACGGGAGGACTGGTTATCCGGAGCAGGTTGGGACTGCTGCGACTTCCGGAACCACATCTTCTTCTGTCCCTTTTGGTTCTTCGAAAAGGACCTCTGGGGAGCTGAGAAGCGGACTCCGACAGCAGCGTCTTCCGTCCTTCTCGCTCTGGACCAATGTTTCGAACAGTTTTGCCAAACAAGGCAGAACCATCAAAGGGGCATTCGCGAAGTCGCCTTGAAGGGCTCTCTTGAAATCACAGTGGCGGAGCCAGGCCTGCCGCCTCATGACTAGGCCTGCTCCGCTGGCTCTAGCGGCTCCCTCGGTAGCGTGAGAAAGTAGCCGCATAGATGTGTTAGAAACTGCTCTAAGAGTGGCCATTCGGGTGGAGTATACCTGCTTGTCCTCACCCGACATGGACTCTGGGGGAGATGCAGCGTATTCTTTAATCAAATCCCGCTGCATCCTGATGACGTGTGCCATGTAGTTCAGCGCTCTCAAAAAGAAGGTTGCTGAACTGAAAACTCGCTTCCCAATGCGATCCATCGAGCGGGACTCCTTGCCCGGAGGATGCATAGAGGGACTCTCCTGGGCCAACTCCTCTTAGTGGCTGCAGCCATCATCATGGCATCTACTGGAGGGCCTTTGCTCCAGTGAGTGCGGTCCGCCGGAGGGGAAAGGATACGGTCAGGACGCTTGGGTACAGGCTCAACGGTGTCCGGATCCTTCCACGCCGTGGTGGATATAAGGTCCACCAGAGGGTCGGCAGGAGGGGACACCCAAGAGGTAGATGGGCCCGCCTCGAATGCCTCCAAGAACACAGACTCGTCTGAGGAGGCCTTGGGGCCAGACCACCCCCCCGATCAGCAACATTGCCATAATGTCTCCAAATGAGACGCCTTCAGGGGTGACCTTGGGGAGCCCTCCCTTCATCCAAGTCTGTGTCTTCGTAACGGACTCGGAGGAGTCCATGTGCCTCCTTTGCACTTACGCCCGAGGTACTTCTTCGGGGCTGTCCGAGGAGTACTCTTCCGCAGCTGGATGTTCCAAGGGAACTACTTGGGACATCGAGGCGGGCTGTCCCTGGGACCGGCTGGTGGGAGCCTGGCCCAACTGCAAGGGAGTGCGGATGGAGCCGTGGCAGGGACCGGGGTCCGGAAGTCCTCAACAGTGCCCTTTCCACTACGTCAAGGCAGGGGAGCCAGCTTCTGAACCCCAAGAGCCGACCACTCGGATCCGACGCACGGACCGGAGCCGAGACTGTCGGATCCGAGAGACCGGTGTGCTCCGACCTAGACGGAGCCGAAGACACACCAGCTCCCTCGGATCCGAGGCTCGGTCCTTGGCTCGAGAGGTCGGATCCGGCACCAAGCACTCAAGGGATGGGACAGGTCCGAGGTGCGCCGACCTATCGGATCCGACCCACCCCGGATCCAACTCTGCCCGGCGCCGACAGCTCCGAACCCATGGTGTGGGTCGGAGAAGGAGCCAAGGGGCGGTGGGGTCAAGCCCCTCCCGGATGGGGGCTAGGAGCACTCCCATTTGCATTTGGGCCTGGATGAATCTCCTCATCATCCGTCCATGTCTGCTTCACTCATGGAGAAGGTAGATCTAGTCGAGGCCACCAAGCGGACCTAGAGAGCCGCCTTGGGGACCTCGCTGAAGGGCTAGCCTCCTCCTCCTCGGGCCAAGGAGAGAACCGAGGGGAGTGGAGCCGAGGAGGAGGAAACTAGAAGGCACAGGAGAGGCCCGCTTGGATGGAGGAGCCGAACTAGAGGTTTCAGCTCTCCGCTTGTGGTGCCTCTCCCTGTGCCTCTCCTTCTTTCTCCCTAGAAGTCTCTCTCCTCCGGCATCTTAGAGGGAGGTTGAGTCCCAGCCGGGAGGAGAGCCCACAGCAACTGCTTGCTGTGTAGAAGGGCAGAAGCCGGCGGTATCTGGAGGAGAAGTCCCGCCAGAACAAGCTTCAACCTCCGCCTCAAAGCTCGGGGTTGAACCCTGCACAAATGGTACAACCAGATGACAGGTGTTCAACCCCAAGCATTAACACACCGAGTGTGGCCATCCGGGGATAGCTTATGGCCACACTCGGTGCACTTAGAAAAACTGCCTTATGGGCTTCAGACATACTCTAGCCCTAACAGGCCTAAACACACACAAACCACTCAAACTACGCAAACCCGGAAGAAAAATAAAAGATAGAGGAAGGAAAGCCTAACAGACACACTTCTATCTAAAATAATCAAAAAAGATTAAATTTTACAAAATTTTCCTGTCAGAAAACTTATCTGCACTAGGAGCTCAAGGAATCCGTCGCAACTTGAAAGCGGCAAACGAAATCTGAGGTCAGTCAGGGCTTGGCAAGGGGTTATGGGTAGAGGGAGGAGCTAGGAGCTCGGAGCCTAAGCTTTTGAAAGGCCGGCTCGGATCCGAGGTCGGATCCGTTACCCCACAGGTTGCAGACAAATGAAGTCTGCCTACTTCAGATCCATCCTTTTAACTATTCTGTCCTCAGCTTTATATTCTTCACCCATTGGTAAGGGAGTCTTGATGGTTCGTTCATCTTTTCGCTAGTAGATCATATAAGGATCTGTCTTAGGGATGCTTAACTAAACTAGTACATTATTCCAGAACCATAATGATACATCATATGCCAGACTAGAAACCTGACCTAACATCTAAGTATCACAAATAGTTTTACTAAAACAATTGGTAGCACAGAATCAAAATTTAAAATGTTTCCTGCAGAGGTCTCTCCATATTTATAATCTCTAACACTAACTCCAAGACTGTGAAACCTTGAAGCAAACCTAACTAAAACATTACAACCACATCTGTCTTTACACCAAGGTGGACTGATCTTTATGTATGTACACTTAGAGATTGAAGTCTCAACATCAGAGCATCAGAGGAGTGTGGACAGATACAGCCGTATTGGAAAAAATACATCAATTTTGTAATATTATGCATGCAATATTTAATGTGTTTTGCTATTCATAGGGCTAAAAAAATCAATAAACCAACTGTTCATACCTGATATAACAGCACTTGACAAAACATCATAAAACAAAATCATTAATTTCCCCATCATTCCTCCAAGTATTGAGTGAAAGTGTGTGCCTTCTTTGGAGCTAAACCAGAGTCTGAGTGTCTGAACATTTCCAAGCAACAAGAATAGTATCCTTGAGAACAATCTGGGGTAATAACCCAGGAATCCTTGGATTTTCCCTACAGTCTTTATGCTCCATGCCTGCAGATCAACAAGCCTTATCTAATGAGACTTGAGTCCATTCATTCTCCAACATCTTGCAGGGGGTAAGAGCCATTAACAAGGGCCATTATTCAAGCAGCTACTGATGTATGCTGATACCTCTGTTTGCAATCCTAGAGATGGGATGCACCCTATCACTGCCAAGATGATCTGGCTTACTGTCCATACCAAGGCATGTAGGAGATCATACAGTCACTCCCTAGCCATGGCTGCTGGCTCCTTTTCCATCAGCCAGGTAAGTCTGCCCCCCCCCCCAAGACTGAGGTCTGTAGGTGACTATAATAGCTCTTCTCTGGCTGGTAGACTCTCCTTCCAGTCACCAGTCTGTATCATTGTGGGTTCACCGCTTAAGCGTTTTGCCCCACCCCTAACCCTCAACTTCTGATGACTGATGTCAGCATTACATTACTGTGGGGAATTCAGTGACCTTTAACTGTCATAAATGTGTTCTACCCCAAAACATACACAAACACACACAACCCACACACATGCATACTGATGCTTCTCTTACTGATTCCAGGTTTGAAGCCTACATCTCCCTAATCAATGGGCTTAGTGCAAGCCTTCTCTTGTATTACAAGTAGTGCCAACCAGAAACCAATGCATCTTCCCTCCCTCCCAGAATGATTAAGTTTCCAGTTGCAGTTTCTTTGCATTCCCATAAGTCTGGCTCTTCCTGTGGCTCAATTATTTAAACTCTGGTAATCTAGGTCATAGTTAGGCACAGTGCAAGGGAAGGCAGTGAGCAGAAGAGCTACACACAGACCGGCACTGGCATCAAACTGTATTCCTTTAGGGTATGGATTCACACTACTCAGTGACACTTCACCAAGTAGCAACAACATTTACCCATTGCCTCATATTTAATGAGCCACAACAGGCACACTAGAAGGGTCCCCAAACCTTGGCAAGTCAAAGACATAAACAAAATGCCCCACAGGCCATGGTTTCACATCAGACCATTTGATAAATGCCTCAAGAGGCCACATTGTACAAATAAACTGATCAGCTGTGTGGTCCACTACTGGAGGTATGACACCTGAACCCAGAGAATGACCTCCAAGAACGTTAGCTCAGGTGAATGTTTCTCTTACACCCTTCTCAGCCACAGCAGGTGATGGTTAAAAATAAAATCCTCAGTAGCTGAGGCAGACCTCACAGATGGATAAGGAGTGGAGGTGATGATGGCAGCCATTAGTGGAGGAGGCCTAGACACACCCCACATCTCTCGTACATTCTTCTGCCTTTCTAGTATCAGGGAACTTCCTACTGACCTCTGCACTGACTGTCCTCCAATACCACTATACTGCTAATGTTGAGAGAAGCACTGAGCTTCTCATATTCCTTGCACCTAGTGGTTTGACTGCTGGGCTGAATCTCTAGCACTTATAGCAGTCTTTGACAATGTTGATTTGTCTTGGTGTAACACAAGGAATACCAATGAAGGTTCTGGCCTGTGAATGAACCTGGAGACCTGACACCAAGTGGTATATTTAAGTTTAAGTTTCTTCATTACTGAATGAGGGACACTTTCCTTATCATATATACTAAGACTGCGATACAACCTGTGCAAGTTAGTGGTTTCTCCCACCCTTGGGTCAAGTGAGTATGCTGGATGAAGTACTGACTCGTCATAAACATTTCCCCATTATGCAACTTGTCAGTCACATTTTTCCATAAGAAACAGATGTCTTCATGGTTTGTATCAGTTGAACAAAAGGGATTCAAACCTTTAAGTAAGGGGGGGGGGCACCTCCCCATCATGGAGGCTGTAAGGACAGCTTCTCTCTCCTCTGTTAAAACTGCTTTGACTTTTTTTCTCTCTTTTTTATTTGAAATTAAACTGAACTTTCAATTCTTCATGAGACGCACTTTAACCACTAGTACTAAAAGAACTGGGAAGCTTCTGACTTAACACTCCCATCAACTTGTGGCGCTGGGGGGATTAAGTTGTAAGTTTAAGGACCATAAGTGTGTTTTTGGAACTGTGAAAACTTAAGTGCAATAATATATTAATTCTGAAGCAGCTGTATAGTAAACAATTACCTCCTTTGATACGGAAATCTTGGAGCCAAGTCAATATGGATAAGTAAATGCGGTAGGGAGGGTTTCCCCCTGCAAAAACACTTTTAATGTGCAGCAGTGAGTTTTGCATTTTCCTGTTACTTTAGAAAACCTGCACATCATTGTCTGGAGTTCTGACACTCATAGTATTGAGTCTCAAACTTCTGACAGGTTGTGCACAGCATGATGTACATCTCATAAAACAGGAAACCTGAAGAGTAACAAAACTGCTAATAAGAGGATCCTTAAGGAATTCTAAATCATAACATATTGCAGAGGGACTCTTTTAGAAAGATCTCTTTCCTGTTCAAAAACGGAGATACTGTTAGATAGCAAAACATTTGCCCAATCAGATTCTTATGATAACATCCAAGGTATGTAAACAACTGGGCATTTTTTCCTCAAAATTTCACCTGAAGAGGTTTACATAAATTTTAGAACTTCAAACCCCTCTACACTTAGATATAGCAATACTCCTGAGCTGTCTGTACTATACTACTCAAGCACGTTGACATCAAAGTAGCAATCTAGGTACTTATTACACATGACTATTACTACTTAATAAACTCTTTCTACACTTGCTTTTAGCCCTTTTTAATTTAACTGCATTTTTAATCTATGTTTGGTCTAATATTGCTACATACTCAAGTGTGCTAGCTTGCACTGCATGTGAATTGTTTTAACTAATGTTTTTGCTACTTTTCTGTAAAAAAAAAAAAAAAAAAAAAAACTGTAAGCCTGTTTCCTACCTTTCCTATAACTAGTGTTCCAGATACAGATTTGCTGTATCCAGGACTATATGTAAGCTTTTGAGCCCCCCAAGCCTTTCTGTGTTGGAGGGAAGCCTTCTAGCTTATCAGTGGGAGTGGTAAGCACTAGGTAACCTGTCTACCACATAAGAAGTGGTTCTGGCCTAGAAATCGTAGTTATTGGTTGTTTGGGCAATCTCTTCCATCTCTCTCAACTTTCTGATTTGAAAGCCTGCATTTGCACTTGTTTCTGTCCTGTAACTCGTCTAGTGCAGATACAGATTCTTAGTTTTAGCACTTAAATTTGCTTATTCATGCTCAGCACTTGTTCAGAATTTGTAAGCACTAAATAAGTTACTAATTACTATATATAGCACTCAGTCTTCCTCATTACCTAGAGGAAAACAGTTTTTGTACTTACTTTTCTCACTTGATTAGAGAAAAACAGCTCTTGTACTCAATTTCCTCACTTATCTAGAGGAAAATATTTTTTTATTAAGGCATGTCCAAGGGTCAGCTCCCAGTGTTCTCTCCTGTCTATCTGATGAATCTGGGCATCTTGAGGCAATGTAGAAATTGCCTCAGGTACACACACAACCCTCTCCTCCTACCACCCAACACTACAACCTGTGAGAGATGCACTTTTCTAGCCAAACTGGAGGTAAAGCTCTCTCCAACCAAGACTGAACTTGACAGTCATGAGGACAAGGTAAACATTTCCACCACACCACACTCATCACATAGTCTCACTAAATCTACACCACCAAAATCCACACAAAGTAACACAAAAATATTTGCGGAGGCTCTCAATAATAATCTGTCTAAGCAACAGAGACCTCCAAAGCAGAAACGCAAGCAACCTCTATCCCCCCAACACAACCCAAATGACACATAGCCCACAGAATCAGTGTGCCACTCAACCACAGCCACACTCATCACATAGTCTCACTAAATCTACACCACCAAAATCCACACATAGTAACACAAAAACATTCGCAGAGGCTTTCAATAATAATCTGTCTAAGCAACATAGACCTCCAAAGCAGAAACGCAAGCAACCTCCATCTCCCAACACAACCCAAATGACACATAGCCCACAGACTCAGTGTGCCACTCAACCACAGCCAATAAGGCAAAACAACGTACCCAACACACTAGTCATAGGTGACTCTATAGTCAGGCATGCTGATGTCCCACTCACCAGGCTAAACAAGAAGAAGGTTACTGTCAGCTGCCGATCGGGTGCCAGGATCCGCCACATAACCCACGCACTCAGGTCACTCCACAACAAGTACAAATATAACTCTGTCATTGTCCATGTTTGTGTGAATGACCTGAGACGTACCTCCCTGGACTACATGAAAAGAGACATGGAAGAGCTCTCCAATCTTGTAGCCCAGGCAGGTATGAGCCTAGCTCTGAGTAGCATTCAGCCATCGCCCAGAATGATACTGCAGTTGTTGTTTTTCTTTCAGCTTTTCCTGGTTAGGGGTCGCCACAGCGGAATGCCGGTCCACTAATGATTGGCAGTCGATTTTTATGGTGCGGAGGTGCCAGCCTGATGCCCAACCTTCAACGAAGGCACTCCCATTCACGCATGTCTTTGAACGCCACTTGACCCCGCAGTACAAGGACAAAATGATTGACTTCAACAACTGGCTAAGCTTCTGGTGTCATTCTAAGGGGATCCAGTATTTGTCTGCTTGCATGCCACAGGATTCCCACTCCTCTTCTTGATGTACTGGAAAATATTAGGGTTCAACCAAACACCCTAATAATGGGCGACTTCAACTATCCTACCATTAACTGGGAAAACTACTCGTGTACCAACTCCTTAGCGCAACGCTTTCTGGAATTCATAAACTCCAATGCCCTGGATCAACTTATCCACACCCCCACCAGGGGCAACAATATCCTAGACCTAGTCATTAGCAACATGAGTGACCTGTGTTCCACATCTGAAGTCAACTCCTCGTTGGTCCGATCCGACCATAAGCTAATCACCCTTGATATCCACATCCCACCCCCCCATTAAGAAATCCGCAGTAAAAAAAAATTCCTCCAAAGCCAACTTCATGCTTCTTAACTCATTCACCCAGAGTGCCTTCTCATGGCGCCTGTGCCTTTAAGACCGAGCGCGCCATGAGAAGATACAGTTTGCAAGCCATTCCCCCCGAGTGCTTCCACAAGCGAGAGAAAGTGTACTGCTAATTTTTAGTGCAACTTAATGTAAAACACTCTGAAATCGTAACTAAATATGTAATTTATCATATCTAGTTACGATTCAGTGTGTTTTAACATTAAGGTCACATTGAAGTTTTTGCAGAAAAAGCATTTCAAACAGTTCTTGCTAAGCAAGTGGTGGCAGCCAATCGGATTCTTGCATTCCGAGCCACCACTTGCATAACACCTCCACCCCATACCCAAGCTTCTTTTGTTCGCCCCTAATAAATAGTGGGTCCAGCAGCAGGTATTTCCTTCTTTTTGCGAAGAAGAAGAAGAACTGGAGATTTTACCTGCTACTGGATCCTCAAGGAATTCACAGACCGCCATATAGGCACTACGAGGAGCTCGCGTTCAGCCACTGCAGTTTCGAGTTCCCGGTCAGCTCAGCACAGCAACTACCTTCTCTTCCTGCCGTTCCCTACACAATTGGTGAGGTACTGTACTTGTTTTTTCCTGTACTACCCAGTGGCGGATTTAGGCACGGTCCCTTTTTAAACTTGCGTTGTTTTTTTTTTTTTTTAATAAGTTGCCTAAAATTGGAAACATTTCCCTGCATGAGTCTCATTCATATGGCCATAGCCCCCTATTTTTGCACACCTAAAAGGAATATTGTCTTGTAAAACAACTTGCGGTTGAGCGGGAATGGGCAATGAGTGGGTAGCTGGGTTTCTGTTTGGTTATTATTGTCGCTACATTCATGCAGCAAGTCTGTATCCTGGGTGTCATTAATTTGTCATTTTTGCTTTAACACTAGCTGTTTTGCTTCAGGAATTAACAGCGTTTTCAGTTTTTTTGTACTGCTGTAGATGTGTAGAGTGTAAGCTGCAAGTGTATGCCTTCATTTAGTATTGGAGGAATTTTTTTTTTTTCAGAATAGTTTTTACTTTGCAGTTTTGAGGGTAGTGTACAAACTGTGTAGTGTACGTGTTTTTACTGCATATGTAGTTTCCTAATACTAAGGCCAGGTGGCGAAAGAAAGAGAAGCACTTCCATTTGTGACTGTAGGGTATAGTTTAGTAACGTTCGTTCTGTTATCTTTGTTTCCGTCTGAATCAGAACCATAAATGAGGGTTTAGGACGATGTAACGAGGTTCTACGATTAGGTTGTTAAACCGTTTGTCAGGGTGTCCGTTTTTTACAGATGTTCTATTCTTTTTTGGTGTATTTGTCGAGAGAGCTGGATCTGTTTCTGCTAGCTAGGTTGTTGGATGGGTTCCGATTTCTTTTCGGAACCTGAAAATTGTCTCAGAATAGTTTATAAACCGGGTTAGTTAACTCTCGATCTGAATCGGCTATGGTTTTGTTTTTAAATCAACTTGCGCAAATTGTTATTGCTGCTCTTTTGCTTTGTCTGTGTTTTCGAAAATCTGTTTAGGTGTTATCTGTTTATATTGGAGTAAAGCTCTACTAATAGGAGTACTGTATAGGCAAAGGCTTGGATGTAAATTGTGAACTAATATTGGTTGTTATTTAGTTTGATTTCGTTTACATAAACTAAAATTCAGATCAGATGAAGTCTATACATAGAGACGTGTATGTACGCTATTAAGGATATAAATAAGAGGTGAATAAGTCAAGGTGTCTATTGTACTGTGTATAATTCTAATGGCTGTACAGAGAGGCGCTGTTGTATTGGAACTGTCACCATACAATTCGATTAATAGTGGAAGGAATGAAAGGAAAAAGGTTTAGTAATAACAGAGGTATGGAAAGGGGTTAAGTAGTGGCATGGTAATGTTATGAGAGAATACATTTTTTGTTTGAATGGTGGGTTTTATTAAAAATGGATGATGGTGAGTGTGTTCTGTATAGATTAAATTTATCATATTTAAAAAGTAAATAACTTTTTTCTGTATTGCTGAGTTTGTTTTGGTACACACATGAAATCAGTAAACATACCTTTATCGTACATCGTTGGGTATTTTTACAGTGTTTTCAACTGTCATAGTGATTTTATTTATAAATTCCCTACCAGTGACATTATTAGGTAACCATGCATACCGTAAATTTTGTGACTGCTGCTAGGTCTACAATGTACTTATTCTCTTCTCAATCTGTTCAGTCCACATGAAGTCTAAACCTGCTTCCAAAACACAACTTTCTCTATCGGCTAATTTTTAATCCAAGCAAGGTGATGCAAAATAGTTACTCTTCACGAAAGTTATGTCAGCTATGTTATTAGCATTAGAGCCTAAACTGTGATTTTCAGTGTAATGGCACAAGCTCCACCCTCCTCCACCAGTATGTCCCATTAGTGCCATTTCATGTTGCTGCCAGCTGTGCACCCATACTAGTTACTATCTTACTGAACCTAAAAATGTGGAAGGGCTGCTCCATGCTTTGTCTAGGCAAGTCTATCTTGACGGAACTTAATATTTCAAATTCTGAAATTCACCTTTTGAAGGCAAGGGACTACCTGTAACCATTGCTGAATGTATACTACAAAATTATTCCAGACATTGTAGAACACTCTCCAGGGGCTTTGGCTTAATTTATACGTTTTGGGAAAGGGTTGTTTTCTATTATAGCAATGACTTGGTCCTCAGTACACATTTGCAAGGTATTGCAAGCTTTAGTCCTTCTCTGGTCCTAGCAAAGCCTGATCATCACACTTTTTTTTTCCTCTGGGGGTTCCTGGCCCCCTTCACTTACTAAATGTAGTAATCCAGGGTAACCTAACCTTACAGCAAAGATACTGCAGCAGTCATCAGTATGATTAACATGGATAAGTTGTGTAGGTAGATTGTAATGAACAGATGTTCATATTACTGCTGCCCTAGTCACCGCCCATGTTTTATAGGTGTTTTCTAGGCTAATGACCACAAGGGTCTTGAGCCTAGCAATGCATCCCAAATCTCTGAAGT